>NC_083103.1:73321356-73621356 GCF_949774975.1 Lagenorhynchus albirostris
ATTGATTTCTGACATTGGATGAGGCTAACGGTTACACTTAGTTGGGGCAGTGACTATAAAGTGATAAAGTAGATTAAAGAATGTCAGTTATTTTCTATTTCATAATCTGAAAGACAGTTACAACGGTGTGTCACCAGTTTATTAAACTGTACTTTTATTATTTATGTACATTTCTGTATATATGTTATATTTTATTTAAAGTTTAATAAAAATAGAGAAATACTTTTTTATTTTTTAAACAGGTCAATGTATAGTAATGTCTGTAAAAAGATGAAGAATATCAATATTTATTTACTGTTTCAGTTCTGATTTAAGACTACAGGCAGAGCAATTATGTATACATGTGTATGAACAGATGTATTTAGCTTGTTGTAGGTATAGAAATAGCTTTCAATAAACTCTATATTTGTATTAAAAAAATATCTTTATTCAAGTTTCATATTTGACCAGTGCAGAATGATAGTGGACTATCATACATTTAATCAGGTGGTGACTTCAATGGCAGCTGCTCTTCCATTTGCGATTTTATTGCTAGAGCAAATAAACACATCCCATGGTACCTCTGGCACCTTGTATCAAGTGTTGATGTAGCAAATCACTTTTTTCTCTATATATGGTTAGTGAAGGGCTTCCCTGGTTGTGCAGTGATTGAGAATCCGTCTGCCAATGCAGGGGACACGGGTTCGAGTCCTGGTCCGGGAAGATCCCACATGCTGTGGAGCAGCTAAGCCCGTGAGCCACAACTACTGAGCCCACGTGCTGCAACTACTGAAGCCCACGTGCCTAGAGCCTGTGGTCCCAACAAGAGAAGCCACCACAATGAGAAGCCCGCGCACCACAAGGAAGAGTAGCCCTGGCTCGCTGCAGCTAGAGAAAGCCCCTGCGCAGCAACGGACACCCAACACAGCCAAAAATAAATAAATAAATTAATTAATTAAAAAAATACTTAGTGAAGATCATCAGAAGTTTGCTTTTAGCTGGTAGGGCCAAGATTAACCTTCAATGTCCTACTTGCATGCTTGGCTAGGGATTAACCTTCCAAGTCCTAATTCCAGGCTGTATTGACTCTCCAGCTCTGTGTCATTCAGTGAATAGGTCAGAGCAGTATGCCCAAATGAGACAGACATTTTCTCCAAAGTCCAAAGAGGTCCAATAGACGTTTTGATTATTTCTTAGTGATAGGAGGGACAATATGCAGCAACTTATCTTTTATCTTCCAAAGATTCCTAAATGTGCTCCATACCAGCAATGTAGTAGGCACTTGTTTTTTTTTTTTTTTTTGTAGGATTTATTTCCCACCTCTTGTCTCACATATGCTTTATTATTTTGTCTACAGTAGTTGCTACTTCCTGCTCACCAGATCTAATCAGATTTATATTACCAGCAGGTTTTCATTCCTTCACTTTGTGATATGATTCTAATCCATTGAACTTTGTTGACATATTCATATTTAATACAAGTCCAAAATAAGATGTTTAAATCATGAGAGAATCTATCATGATTTTCCCTCATGAATCTATTGTGTTTTATTTCTTTTGTACCTGGTTAAACAATAAACTTGGCTCAATAGATCTGAATAGAAAACATGAACTATTATTCTTGCTCTTCAAATCTAAAAAAAATATATAATCTAAAATAATAAGCAGACACCTTTTCATTTTCTTTTCAGAGTAGGTGCTATCCCATGAAAATATTTCTTTATTCTTAAGTATTTGTATACTCATACTGCTTTTTATTTGAAACCAAATAGCAAATCTTCTGAGGTAAGAATGGTACTTTGAACTACTCCTTATGAATATTTATAACTATATAATAAAAAGGCACTAACATTTTATATTTAATCTTAGAGTGCTGATAATATCAAGATTCAAACATTAGGACTATGAATTTTAGTCATATTTTGTACTTTTAGCATATCCTCAGTCTAAGAAGCAGTATGTCAAGAATTGCTTTAGACTATAAAAACAAGGTTAAGAACTAATTGCCAGAGATGTCTAGAATTATTAGCTTTTCTAAGACAAGAGGAAATATGGAAAGCAAAGGCAAATACAGATAAAAATTGGCCAAAATATTCAGCCAAAAAGAAGTGATCACACAATTGTCTCATGTATAATTCCCCAAAAAAATAGAAAACATCCAGAATCAATATTGTCAATCATTATTTTAGCACATGATAAAATATATTTATGAATTTAACTGATCAATTCAGGAATGCTATATTTATTTATAGAAAAATTAGTTGACATAGCTTTCAGCACAAACTTAGGACATGCAAGAACATCAAGTTAAATCACAGAGATTCTAAGGAGTAAAGAATGTATAGTTTCACATGGTTAAAAACTGAGCTAGATTGATGTGGATAAAAAATTGTGCACAGTAAAAGTTTTAAAAATGTAATTATTAGTAAAATGGACAGATCTTAGTTTTGTTTATATGTGAAAGAGTACAATGAATATAAAAGAGAAATGAGATACAGATCAACATTTTTCCTAAAAAATAGGAATAGCTGTTTTATTATTTTCCTAATATTTTAATGAAACATTCAACAGATAAATAGATTAAGCTAAATTCTATGTTCTCTTTCTCCTCACCACTCCACTCCCAAAATAATTGTATTTCCTGGAGGACACTTGGATTATTATCTAACATTTAAAGTCATACACAGGTTGTGCTATAATGTAACAAGAGCAAGTTCATAATTTTCACCACCTCCTCATCAAAGAAATTTTTGCAATCCAGCTACTGATATGAATGAAAGAATGAATGAAAATGGAAGATGTGACTCTCAGTAAAACCAACTCTTTCATTCCACCACATGGAGAAAATATTTGTGTGTGTGTGTATAACTTCCTTGCCCCATAAACTGTAGACTTCATTGTGGGCAGAACCTCTCAGGCCTCTTCTTTAACAAGCATGAGTGCTTTCATTCTAGTTGCGTTGCCTTGTCAGGGTGGATGGCCTATTTCTGCTATGATAACATCTACTACTCCTGTATCCTTTAGAACTTTAAGTGTAGCAGTAGTCTACACTGTCTCCACTCCAATGCAGTATTATGTTTAATTTATTATGTTGGCCAGAGGAAGACAGTTTCAGACATTTCCTCTCGGCTTTCTCACTAAGATAGCTTTTCCCCATTGAGATAACTCTTAATTCAATATGGGGGTTGCTCCAGCTGCCAAGTATATCAATCTCAATTATGAATTCAGGGACTGAAGAAATGATCACTGGGTAGATCCAAAAGCTCAGTGAACCCACTGTATGCTGGATTTGGTGCCAGGAATCCATTTACTACCCAACCCTAATTTAGGCACACTTAAACAGTTGAACCATATAAGGTTTTATGTTGCTGAACTGGCATCAAATGTAACAGGTAACGTAGTTTCAGTGAGAAATTTTCTGCGTTGCCTGGCAATTATATGCCCCCTTTTAGGTTTAGAACCTCCATACCTACAGAGTCCAGATTTTGTGACAGAAAACAAAATTCACCAATGAGGCACTGAAAATGATGGCAAAGCCTACTTCCACTCATTGGTTCCTAGGGCCATGTATCCTTCCTCCTGAGGATGCAACACCATATGAGAACCTAGTTTCATAAATACATTGTGACCTGAATGATAGCACTACATAAAATTTGAGTAATACTATAATATTTACACTCGCATATGTTCATCCGCATATGTTCATCCACATGACTTTACACAGATCTCCTTGTCTCTAATCTTATAACCCTTTCCTTTCCAGATCCCTGACCTGACAGCCAAGCATTTTGCCATTTCCCAGGCTCAGACCCTGTCATTATAGACCTGCCTTAGCCGATCATTACATCATTTTTAAAATTTAGCCACTCTGATTACTCAATCCTATGTTTGGTGTTCACCTTCTTCTTTTCTCCTTGTAAAATATCAGAGAAAGTCTCTGGCCTTCACACTTAGTTTTTAGTTATTTGTTAAGCTTTCCATTTTTCTTCTGTAGAGTATCAGTATCACTTAATAACAACCAGCCTATTCTATTTTCCTTGTATGGAAATTTTCTATCTCCTCTTTCTCTCACTCCTGCATCCTCATATTTTTACAGTTCCTATATCACTGCACAGACCAGAGTCTTTCTTTTTATTGAACATTCTCTCCAGTCACCATCTGTGAAAGTTTTAGCAATTGAGCTGTCAATTTTTTCCCAGGACTACCCTAACCCACAAAACCCCTAACATAGTGTCCTTGTTGCCAGCGGATGAGTTATCAAGCTCCCCAATTCTATCTCACTCTCTGCTTTCTCAAATGACTCCTGGAACATCTGTGTCAGTTTTGTCCTCTGGAAAGGAGAGGCTGACATAGAGTTAAAAGTACAAAAAACTGAGGGGGTGTATTATACCTGAAAAAGAAAATAAAGAAAGTAAATTTTGGCAAGAGGAGTTGTTGGATCATGAAGTAAATGTAGAAAAGTCTCTGCTAGGTCAAAGGAGAGCTTTCCAGCAAAGATTACCTGTAAAATGCACGTCACATTATGTTTAATGCCAGGTGCATGTATCTCAGTCCCGTTTGGTCATTGGCTAGGGCCATCCCTAGAAGATTACAATCTAAACTCAAAAGCAAAGGTAAATCAAAAAGAGGTAAAAGAGGCTGTCAACTACCCAAATTCCTCCAAAGTTTTTCAAAAAGACCCTTCTTGAAGAAAGATCTGGGCAGTACATTTCTGTTTGCTTTAAGTAAACTGTCAACGTTCATATGACTAGGAAGTGGAGAAGCCTCAGAAGTTTAACAAAATGCATAACTGTAATATTCATATGAATAAATTACCAAAACCAAAAAAAAAAAATCTCATAATGTAAGCCTGATTTGACACTTCTGTTCAAAATCCAATATTTATTTAATCTATGGTTGCTTTTAGCCAATTATATGCTGTCAGCCTGACAAAAATTACAACTGTTACTTGTTTTTATTCTCCTTAGAATTAATTTACCATTTTGTTCAATATATAGTAACAGCTTGAGGTTTTAGAAAATAAGACCAAACAATATAACCTCGAGATAATTATGTTTTCTGGTAATTGATTGACATAAATTAATATAAGTCATCTGTATTTTTCAACAGGAAAACATTTTTGAGACAATAACAGTGTTTGGAAAAAATTGGAAAATTTATTTTTTTAATTTATAAAGTGAACTTAAATATGTATTTCCCTTTGCTGCCACCATTCTGGGAGGAGAGGTAACTTTCCATGCAGTTCTACCAACATATAAATTTATGAATTTGTAACTTTGAAGATATACTATAATTCAATGGAGATTAGAATTATTCAGTAATAGTTTTAAAATCTTTACTATCTCTTAGTCAAAAATTTTAAATTTCATGTAATTTTCAATGTTTCAGTTTACTCATCTATAAAATGCAGGTAATAAATCTCCCTCTCAGTATTGCTGGGTTCTAGACTGAGATCACTGTGCCATATATGTAACATTTTTATATGTCTCTTTTTCTTTCCTATCCTTCTATCTTCATATAAGCCTGAGTCCTTAGATCTGTTAGTATAGACTGGAAAAAAAATGAAGATAAGTCATTTTAGAATACTGTAGCATTGCTCTTCACTTCTTTTCTGTACCCTGCCTATTCACAATATATGTCCCTTGGGGAGACAGAGAATAAAAATGAAGTTTAATGGTTTCATAACAATTCTTGATTTAGCATTATATTTCTGTGTGTATGACTATAGTATCATTTGGATAATCAAATTAATCAAATGAATACTGCATTCTACTTTCCATGAGGTGACTATTCATGGTTAAAAACTTCAAATATTGTATCTATCAATTTTTTACCAATTTTGACATTATTTTAAGATGATTTTGTTATAAACTTAAGATGTTTCAATTTACTGAAAGCACATCATTATGATTCTGAAGCTATCTTCTAGGCAAGAACTTATATATGGATTTTTTAAGGCAACATATAGAATAAAGCAGTTAAGAAAGAAAAAAAGAAAGAACAAAATCTTAACAGTCTTCAAGGCATGTCCTAGAGCAAATTGATATTACAGTGTGAAGTTATATGGGATCTATTTCCTTGGGACCTGTTTAAAAATATTTTTTAGCTTACTAGTTATTTCTTAGTAAATATAGTGTAACATAACAGATGATAAGCTATTTTAGTCTTAATAAACTTCACTATTTAAAATAAGATATGTCTAATTTCCAAATATAATAGTATATCTTTATTCCAAAACTTGATTTATTTCTCTATTGACAGAGTTTATTCCTGCTCCATATTGACCTACATTCATCAACACTGTGTCAATAAAACTGCTTTTTTGTTTCAAAATTTAACTGTAGCAACATATATTTATTCATTACTCATGTTTAAGTATAGAACTAAGTGATTTATCATCTGGTCTTAACATATCTAGAGAAGCAAAACAAAAACTGTACAGTTTTATTGTAGGAATTAAATCACTCATTTATTTAAAAATTATTACCTACAAATTATTTTTAGGTAATAATTTTGGTAAAATTCCTTCCAGATATTTCTGGTATTCTCTTGCAATATAGCCTAATATAAATAACATAACAAAATACATGATAACACATAAAATATAATTTTGTGTAACTCTAATTTTCACACGGTTTATATCATACCTTTAATAAGAATTGATTTATATGATACATACTAGTTGTGACCTTGCTCTTCATTTAATGACTTTTTGTACATTAAATCCCCTATATACAAATGAATTCCATTCTGAGAGCATGTTCATAAGTCCAATTTGTTCGTAAGTCCAACAAATTTAGCCTTGGTACCCAACTAACACAATCAGCTATATTGTACAGTACTGTAACAGGTTTATAATAATTTTTGTACAAATAATACATAAAAACAAACAAACACAAAAAGTAAAGAAAACATTTTTAATCTTACATTACAGTACATTTGAAAGTACAGTAGTACAGTACAACAGCTGGCATACAGGGGCTGGCATCGAGTGAACAGGCAAGAAGAGTTACTGACTGGAGGAGACAGAGGAGGTGGGAGATGGTAGAGCTGAAGGAATAGGAGACTGAAGGCATGCTGCAATTTCACTCAGTCCTGACATTGATAGCAAAGGTTCTGGTTCCTTGCTGGATTCAGTTCTATCTACCCTCTTGAAAAAATGATCCAGTGATGTCTGGGTAGTAGCTTTTTTTTTCTTCTCATCATAGATGACACGGTAGTACTGGATTGCCTTCTGAAAGGCTGCTGCAAACCTCATGTACTATTCTACATTCGGGTCCTGTGCCTCAAAAACTAACAGTGCCTTCTCAAATAAAGGAAATTCCCTTGTCATTTCCTGTGTCATGAATCTCTTACACTTGCTTCTGGACATCCTGGTCTTGAAATAAAGATACTATACTACTGTACTATATAAAGTACTGTACAGTAAAGTATACAAAGCACAACCACTTGTAGAGGATGGACATATATGACAATGTACACCAGACACATGAACTAACTTATGGATTAGACATGCAAATGCACTTTCACAACTTTGAAAGTTCACAACTTGAAGGTTCATATGTGGGGGACTTATTTATACATATTTCTATGTCAATAAATACAGATTTACATCATTTTATAGGCTACATAATTTCTCATTCTTTTCATGTATGATCATATATTATGTGTTCATGTAAATTGATCCCATTGTTTAATAGTTCAAACAAAATTGGATAACAATCCCTAAATATTTATATCATGAATAAATATGAATATCTATATATTCATATTTAGATATTCATATAGAATATGAATATCTATATCTGTATCTATATCTATATGTATCTATCTATCTATCTGAGAAAAGTTTCCTCAAATTCAGATGCTTATGATTTTCTGCAATGAATGTAACCAGGAAATACTCAAGTCCAAAAAATCAATAATTTTATTTTATAAGTGATGATAGCCAAAACCAGCATATTGTGATTCTGAGATTTCTATGTGAACCTGAACTTTTGTTTATTACCTCAGAGAATGGTATGTATTTTGAAGACTTATTTAATTATTTGTTTTAAAATTTTGAGAATAGAAAGACAAAATGGCCAGGCCACATGCAAAAAGATTTACAAAGTATTGAACTTATAATGTGATATTTTAGAAAATATCAAAATAGTAAATTGATATGAAACTCTACTAAATATGCAACTGGCAATGAAAACAAAAATAGAATAACACTTAAAATAAAGAATAATAGCTTACAGATTTAATCTAAGTACTTGATATGAGTAATTATTCATATGTAGTTAGCATATCATTATGTAAAATTCCAGATTGTTTAAAAAGTATTGGGTTTTCAGGAGTAGCTAAAGATATTACAGCTAATCAAGTATATAATCAAAAATTCTTATTCCTTCTAACTTTTTCCTCCATCATGCATACAATTTAGCTTTTGTCTTGGGTATATGTAAAAGGAAGTTTTGGAGAAGTAGGATTTGTGTTTTGAAAGAAAAACCTTCCTCTAAAATGCCTAGCAGACTTCTACCTATATCTTATTGGCCAGAAAATTGTCACATGGGTCATTCCTATCTGAAAAGGAGTCTGGGAAGGCAAATATGTTTAACTGGGTATGTTTTTATGCACAATCAAAATCAGTGGTCTCGGGACTTCCCTGGTGGTGCGGTGGTTGGGAGTCCGCCTGCCAGTGCAGGAGACATAGGTTCAAGCCCTGGTCCAGGAATATCCCACATGCTGTGGCAACAAAGAGTGGCCCTGCTCACAATGACTGGAGAAAAGCCCTTGTGCAGCAAGGAAGATCCAACACAGCCATAAATAAATAAATAAAATTTAAAAAAAAATCAGTGGTCTCTTAGTAAGGAAGAAAGCAACAAATACACATAACAAACAAGAATAGCTCTATCTCTAGTAAATAAATTGAATTTTTAATTAAAACATTTTCACAAAAAAATTCTCATGCTCAGTGGCTTTACTGGTGAATTGTACCAAATGTTTAAGAAAACAATGCTAATTTTACAAAATCTCCTCTAAAACATTGAGGATGAGGGAATATACAACTAATTTTATGAGCCCAGAAATACTGATATTAACACCAGGCAAAGACCATACAAGAAAAGAATACTATGGTACAATATCTTTCATAACGTAGAAGAAAAAAATCTTGCAAATTTTTAGCAAATTAAAGCCACAATATATGAAAATTTTCATCAATCATGATAAATTTGGGCTTATTTCAGGAATTCAGAGTGAAAGTCTGAATGTTGTTCTCCCAAGATCAGAAACAAGGCAAGGATGACTGTTCTCAACACTTCTACTCAACATAGTACAGGATGCTCTAGCCAGTGCAATAAGCAAAAAAATAAATTAAAAAAAATAGGAAAGGAAAGAATAGAAATGTCTTTATTCAAATATGACACAATCATCTACATAAGAAATGTTATGAAATCTATAAATTAGCTACTACACCTACTAAGTGACCTTATCAGAACTGCAGGACAAGATCAACCTATGAGAAGCAATTGTGTTTCTGTATCCTAACAATGATTCCAACAACTGGAAAGAAAAAGTAAAAATAAAAATACTAAGTTACAATAATATCTACAAATGTGAAATATTTAAGGATAAATCTGACAAAATATGTGAAATAATTTTACACTGAAAACTACAAAGTGTTATGGAAAGAAATTAAAGAATACAGGTTGACCCTTGACCAATATGGGTTTGAACTCAGTGTATAAATGGCTATTTTTCAGTAAATATGTAACATTACTAGAATCCATGAATGGGGAATTGTGGATATAAAGGGCCAACCGTGTCTTCCAGATAAATTTTATGTTCTTATAGAGAACAAATTATTCTATAGAATTAAAAATATCCCCCCCCATTGCCCAATTACTACTAACTAGAGTTAAGATGAAACCATATATTGATTTAAGAAGAAAAAAACATTCGTACTATGTTTAGATTCTTCCTTTCATAAATTAAATTCTCTCAATTTGTGCAATTTTTCTTTTCTCACATTTTTAACAGTTTGTATTTCCCTACTGATTATTTTGATCATTTAAAAAATGTTTAGTTTTTTCATAAACTTCTATTATCTTTAATCAACTGTTTTGTTTTCTTGTTATTGAATCACATTATTCTCAAATAGAAATGATTTTTACTTCTCTTATCAAATATTTATGTTTTATTATTTTCTCATGTTTTATGACATTGACCAGAAATTTGAATATGATTGACTTCGGTATATTAATTATTCTTTTTGCTCCTATTTTTATGGGGACAATTTACTCTTTCATAATACTGTGGAGTTTAAAGCTCATACTTCTTTTATTTTTTTTAATTTATTTTATTGAATTATAGTTGATTTACAATGCTGTGTTAATTTCTACTGTACAGCAGAGTGATTCAGTTATACATATATATATATATATTCTTTTTTATATTATTTTCCATTATGGTTTATCCCAGGATATTGAATATAGTTCCCTGTGCTATACAGTAGGACCTTGTTGTTTATCCATTCTATATATAATAGTTTGCATCTACTAATCCCAAACTCCCAATCCATTCCTCCCTCACCCACTCTCCCACTTGGTAATCACACATCTGTTCTCTATGTCTGTAAGTCTGTTTCTGTTTTGGAGATAAGTTCATTTGTGTCATATTTTAGATTCCACATATAAGTGATATCATATGGTATTTGTTTATCTCATTCTGACTTATTTCACTCAGTATGATAATCTCTAGGTCCATCCATGTTGCTGCAAATGGCATTATTTGATTCTTTTTTATGGTTGAATAGTATTCCATTGTATATATGTACCATATCTTCTTTATCCATTCATCTCTTGATGAACATTAGGTTGTTTCCATGTCTTGGCTATACTGAATATTGCTGCAGTGAACATTGGGGTACATGTATATTTTCAAATTATAGTTTTCTCCACATATATGTCCAGGAGTGAGATTGCAGGCTCATATGGCAATTCTATTTTTAGTTTTTTGAGGAACCTCCATACTGTTCTCCATAGTGATTGCACAATTTATTGATACATTCCTCCCAACAGCATAAGAGGGTTCCCGTTTCTCCACACCCTCTCCAACATCTGTTATTTGTGGACTTTTTTTTTAACATCTTTATTGGAGTACAATTGCTTTACAATGTTGTGTGAGTTTCTGCTGTATAACAAAGTGAATCAGCTATATGTATACATGTATCCCCATATCCCCTCCCTCTTGCGTCTCCCTCCCACCCTATTTGTGGACTTTTTAATGGTGGCCATTCTGACTGGTGTGAGGTGGTATTTCATCACTGTTGTTTTGATTTGCATTTCTCTAATATCAATAATTAGTGATGTTGAGCATATTTTCATGTGTCTATTGGCCATCTGTGTATATGCTTTGGAAAAATGTCTATTTAGGTCTTCTGCCCATTTTTCAATTGGCTTTTGTTGTTGTTGTCATTGTTGTTATTGAGTTGTATGATAAAGTTCACACTTTTTCTAGAGAAACAATCTAGACTTGCTCATTTTTGGTCAGTATATCTTGCGGGAAATTGACCTAAATTATTTAGGGTCTGAAATAAAATCCACCTACATATTTCTAGACAGAGTATTTTCTAAATCAACTCATCAACATTTGCTCAATCTAGATTCAGTGACATCTTTCTGTATTACAAATATCTTCAGTTCATAATTCAAATCTTCTACCTTCTTGTATGAATCCTTCAAAAGCTCCTTCTGTAGTTCATTTTATTAATAGCTCTAGTTCTGTCCAAATGAATTTATTCTATTTCAGATTTTTATACCCCAGAGTTTTTAAAAGTGTATCTTTTTATAACATTTACAAATTGTGTTTTATATCCAGCTGTGTTCTGAAATCATTTCTGCTTTTTTTTTCTTTTCTGGGTCCATAAATACCTAGGAATAAATTTAAGCATTCATAATTCAGTCAGGGAAATTCATTCATTAAAAGCTAGTCATTTTTTCTACTAAAATTGACTTTTCTACCAGAAACAGAGTCACTATATATAGCCACAGCAAATTAAGTCAGGGATCCATTGATCATTCAGCCTACTTTTGTCTTTGTATTTTCTTTTATTCCTTTGTTATAATTTAAATGAAGGTCTGCTTCCATTCTAACCTTGACTTCATTATATTATCCAAACTTCTGGTCAAAGCCCTCTTTCTCTAGGATATTCAAAGTATTTTGATTGGTTGGGTAAAATGTATGATAAAACCATATCTGAATTTTTAAGTATTTTTTATTGTAGTGGGATAATATTTCATCATTTTCTGATTAAAAATAAGCTAAAGAACCAAGCAAAAAGGTGAAGTTTTTCATTACTCAAATGTCTTAATACATTGTAGACACTCAGTTTAAATGTTTTCTTCTCTATTATTCAACCTTTTTTCCTGTAAGCCTATGATTAATAATGTTTATTCAAATTGCACTTAACTTCTAGTCATGCAACTTTGACTTCCACATATATTTGTGATTTTTCTCTCTGTTTCACATGACAATTTTTCTCAAACCCTTTCCTAGCTATCATAACAAACTTCTAGAACTGTTACTGCTTTCCTTTCTCAGAAATTATTTAACATTATACACCCAGTTCTGATCTTTATTAACCAGGTAAACATTTATTATTTGTCCCTTTTGATATGTTTCTGTACCCCATATTCAGTGTCTATTTAGGAAGATCAGAATTATTTGTAGCAAGTATATCCTCTCTTCAATGTCTACAGAAAAACTAGAAGAATTACTGCCATTTTAATACTTATGACAAAATTTATTTGAGATGGAATCAAAGTACTAGTTCATTTATTCATATCTTAAGCACTCAATAAATATTCCCTTATGACTAAATGAATTAATATATAATTATTGAACATCTACTCTATAAAAACATAAAATACCACAAAACCCACTTCCCTGTCCACGAAGAGTTTATAATCAATAATATTGATGATGGTAACTTCTGTTATTTTTTTTTTTGTCTTAAATAAGTTTTTCTTGAATAAATTAGCAAGTTCTTATTCCACATTTCAATTAAACCACTGATATCGGTCAAGGATGAGAAACTGATCTGTGTGCCTAATAGAGCCCACATTCTACTTCTGTAAATAAAATATAATTGGAGGAAAGTTCCACCATTATAAAAAATATATTCCTTATAGAGGCATACATGCTGCAATGGCCAAGTTTATTAGTTGTAATAGCGACCATATGACTTAATATATTTACTATTTACCTCTTTAGAGAAAAAGTTTCCAGACCCCTGGTTTTGATGACACAGTTTCAGTTATATGTTTATTTTAAGAAATTGCTATATTATGACTTTGTAACCTAAGATAATGTTTTTATGTAAGAGAAACAGCATGTTCAGTTTGCTGTCAACTTACTTTTCCAAGTGGATGCTACTGAGACAACATAATGGATTTTTTTTTATAATAAAGCACATAACAGAGCTTGGTTGGGGAGATTCCTAGAAAGATAGGCAGCAAATTGACACGTTGAGTAATATGGGAATGTTACCTACCAGTTGGAAATCACTTAAAGTTAATTAAAGTATAAATAAGAGATACATGAAGGAAGGCAATTATATATTCTGAGTACCGAACATATGGCAGGAACTGTTCTATCTCTAGATACCTAAGTGCACTCCACTTTTAAATCTTACCCCAATTCAGCTGTGAGATATATAGAATTATTCTCATATTTTAAAAGAATGAAGAATCGCAAGGAAATTTTAATCAGTAACTGTACATTTTTAAATTTATTAAATGTTATCTCTGATTTACGTACACTGTTTTGAACTTTGCACACATTGTTATATTCCATTTACTATTTTATCTTATTTAATACTGATAATAGTTTAATAAAATAATTAAGACTATTCTCATATTATCTACTCAGAGTGAGTGACTAACAATTTATCCAAAGTGAAAGTGGCAAAACCAATATTCAAACTAATTCTATTTGACTCTAAATATATTTACCTTGTCAAATTATTTGCTGAAACACCTTATCTTAGTCCTTAATTAAGAGCCACAGGTTAAATAAGTTTAAATAAGTGAAATGAGTTTGAAGAGTTTTGGTGTGCCAACTTGAGAAGAGAAATCAGGCTTACCTGATTCAAAAGCCAAGTATTTTCCATTGAGATCACTTTATTAAGGAGGAGGTTGCTGAAACATTACTTAAATTTTGCTTGCTAATTGAAGGGCACTGATAATGATACTGTATCTTATATCTTCTCACCTGTGATAAAGACAGTAGTATAAAGTGGTTAAGAGTTTTAACTTCGGCATGATGTTCCCTGGGTTCAAATTATTGTTCTATGATTCTCGGACTATATGGTCTGGGGAAGTTACATGAACTCACTCTGCATTTGTTTTCTCATCTTTTAAATGGTGGTAACAATAGTGTCTACTTTGTGGGAGTTTATTGAGATAGAGTAAAGTAGTGTGTATAAAGTATTTAGGGGAGTATTTCTATTGCTTTCTTCCTTCCTTCCTTTCTCAATTTTTTTTCCTCTCTTCTCTTTCATTTCATTCTTTTCTTCCTTTCTTCTTTCCTCTACTTGATTTTCCATGTATTAAGGTTCACTTTTTTTTTTTCCATTTGAACACAAGAATTTTAATTTCAGGTTAGTTGAAAATCTAGCACTTGGCTTGCATGGGCATCAGGATATGAATTATACCTACTTAAATATATATTTAATTTATTTACTAACTACTAAAAATTGAATCTTTGAAATATTTAATTTAAATTGTCTAAAGATTATATGATTCAAACTAAAATACATATTGATATAATTTATGTTGACATAAGTGTATAAAAATAAGGTGTTGAATTTACATAACAAGCCAGATTGATATTTTCATTATTGTAAGTTCACAATAATTGTTCAATGTTCATTTTTAAACAAATACTTCATAAGACGTAATGTAAGACTTGAGCAGAAGCAAGAAGAGCTACAATCCTGCAGCCTGTGGAACAGAAACCACATTCACAGAAAGACAGAAAAGGAAGAGGACTATGTAGCTGATGAAGGAACAAGATAAAACCCTAGAAAAATAACTAAATGAAGTGGAGATAGGCAACCTTCCAGAAAATGAATTCAGAATAATGAAAGTGAAGATGATCCAGGACGTCAGAAAAGAATGGAGGCAAGATTGAGAAGATGCAATAAATGTTTAACAAAGACATAGAAGAATTAAAGAACAAATACCTATAAGAATTAAAGAACAAACAGAGATGAACAATACAATAACTAAAAATGAAAAGTACACAAGAAGGAATCAATAGCAGAACAACAGAGGCAGAAGAACAGGAAAGTGACCTGGAATACAGAATGGTGGAATTCACTGCCATGGAACAGAATGAAGAAAATAAATGAAATAAATGACGACAACCTAAGAGACCTCTGGGACAACATTAAACACAGCAACATTAGCATTATAGGGGTCCCAGAAGGAGAAGAGAGAGAGAAAGGACCCGAGAAAATATTTGAAGAGATTATAGTTGAAAACTTCCCTAAAATGGGAAAGGAAATAGCTACCCAAGTCCAGGAAACACAGAGAGTCCCAGGCAGGATAAACTCAAGGAGAAACATGCTGAGACACATACTAATCAAATTGACAAAAATTAAAGACAAAGGAAAACTATTGAAAGGAACAAGGGGAAAAAAAACAAATAACATACAAGGGAACTCCCATAAGGTAAATGGCTGATTTCTCAGCAAAAACTCTACAAGCCAGAAGGTAGTGGCATGATATATTTAAAGTGATGAAAGGGAAGAAACTACAACCAACATTACTCTACCCAGCAAGGATCTCATTCAGATTTGATGGAGAAATCAAAACCTTTACAGAAAAGCAAAAGTTAAGAGAATTCAGTACCACCAAGCCAGCTCTACAGCAAATGCTAAAGGAACTTCTCTAAGTGGAAAACACAAGAGAAGAAAAGGACCTACAAAAACAAACACATAACAATTAAGAAAATGGTAACAGGAGCATACACATCGATAATTACCTTAAAAGTGAATGGATTAAATGCTCCAACCAAAAGACACAGGCTCACTGAATGGATAGAAAAACAAGACCCATATATTTGCTGTCTACAAGATACCCACTTCAGACCTAGGGACACATACAGACTGAAAGTGAGGGAATGAAAAAAGATATTTCATGCAAATGGAAATCTAAAGAAAGCTGGAGTAGCAATATTCATATCAGATAAAATAGACATTAAAATAAAGAATGTTACAAGAGACAAGGAAAGACACTACGTAATGATCAAGGGATCAATCCAAGAAGAAGATATAACAATTAAAAATATATATGCACCCAACATAGTAGCACCACAATACATAAGGCAACTGCTAACAGCTATAAAAGAGGAAATCAACAGTAACACAATAATAGTGTGGAACTTTAGCTCCTCACTTACACCAATAGACAGATCATGCGAACAGAAAATTAATAAGGAAAGACAAGCTTTACATGACACAATAGACCAGATATATTTAAATGATATTTATAGATAATTCCATCCAGAAACAGCAGATTACAATTTCTTCTCAAGTGCACATGGAACATTCTCCAGGATACATCACATCTTTGGTCAAAAATCAAGCCTCAGTAAATTTAAGAAAGTTGAAATTGTATCAAGCATCTTTTCTGACCACAATGCTCTGAGATTAGAAATCAATTACAGGGAAAAAAACATAAAAAACACAAAAAAATGGAGGCTAAAGAATACATTACTTAATAACAAACAGATCACTGAAGAAATCAAAAAGGAAATCAAAAAATACCTAGAGACAAATGACAATGAAAACACAATGATCCAAAATCTATGGGATGCAGCAAAAGCAGTTTTAAGAATGAAGTTTATAGCAATACAAGCATACCTCACGAAAAAAGAAAAATCTCAAATAAATAATTTACCTTACACGTAAAGGAACAGGAAAAAGAAGAACAAACAAAACCCAAAGTTAATAGAAGGAAAGAAATCATAAACATCAGAGCAGAAATAAATGAAATAGAAACAAAGAAAACAATAGCAAAGATCAATAAAATTAAAGGCTGGTTCTTTAATAAGAAAAACAAAATTGATAAACCATTATCCAGACTTATCAACAAAAAGAGAGAAAGCATTCAATTCAATAATATTAGAAATGAAAAAGGAGAAGTTACAACAGACACTGTAGAAATACAAAGCCTCCAAAGAGACTACTACAAGCAACTCTATGCCAATAAAATGGACAACCTGGAAGAAATGGACAAATTCTTAGAAAGATATAATTTTCCAAGACTGAACCAGGAAGAAATAGAAAATATGAACAGACAATCACAAGTAATGAAATTGAAACTTTGATTAAAAGTCTTCCAACAAACAAAAGTCCAGGACCAAATGGCTTCACAGGTGAATTCTATCAAACATTTAGAGAAGAGCTAACACCCATCCTTCTCAAACTCTTCCAAAAATTGCAGAGGAAGAAACAACCCCAAACTCATTCTATGAGGCCACCATCACCGTGATACCAAAACCAGACAAAGATACTACAAAAAAAGAAAATTACAGACCAATATCACTGATGAATATAGATGCAAAAATCCTTAACAAAATACTAGCAAACAGAATCCAACAACACATTAAAAAGATCATACACCATGATCAAGTGGGATTTATCCCAGGGATGCAAGGATTCTTCAATATATGCAAATCAATCAATGTGATACACCATAATAGCAAATTGAAGGAGAACAACCATATGATCATCCCAATAAATGCAGAAAAAGCTTTTGACAAAATTCAACACCACTTTATGATAAAAACTCTCCAGAAAGTGGGCACAGAGGGAACCTACCTCAACATAATATAGGCTGTATACAACAAAACCACAGAAAACATCATTCTCAATGGTGAAAAACTGAAAGCATTTCATCTAAGATCAGGAATAAGACAAGGATGTCCATTCTCACCACTATTATTCAACATAGTTTTGGAAGTCCTAGCCAAAACAATCAGAGAAGAAAAAGAAGTAAAATTAATACAACTTGGAAAAGAAGAAAAACTCTCACTGTTTACAGATGACATGATACTATATAGAGAGAATCCTAAAGATGCCACCAGAAAACTACTAGAGCTAATCAGTGAATTTGGTAAAGTAGCAGGATACAAAATTAATGCACAGAAATCTCTAGCATTCCTATACACTAATGATGAAAAATCTGAGAGAGGAAACGCTCCCCTTTACCATTGCAACAAAAAGAATAAAATATCTAGGAATAACCTACCTAGGAAGACAAAAGACCTGTATGCAGAAAACTATATGACACTGATGAAACAAATTAAAGATGATACAAACAGATGGAGAGATATACCATGTTCTCGGATTGGAAGAATCAATATTGTGAAAATTACTATACTACCCAAAGCAACCTACAAATTCAATGCAATCCCTATCAAATTACCAATGACATTTTTTTACAGAAGTAGGACAAAAAAATCTTAAAATGTGTATGGAGACACAAAAGTCCCCAAATAGCCAAAGCAGTCATGAGGGAAAAAAATGGAGCTGAAGGAATCAGGCTCCCGGACTTCAGACTATTCTACAAATCTACAGTAATCAAGACAATATGGTACTCTCCCAAAAACGGAAATAAAGATCAGTGGAACAAGATAGATAGGCTAGAGATAAACTCATGCACCTATGGTCAACTAATCTATGACAAAGGAATCAAGGATGTACAATGGAGAAAAGACAATCTCTTCAATAAGTGGTTCTGGGAAAACTGGACAGCTACATGGAAAAGAATGAAATTAGAACACTACCTAAAACCATACACAAAAATAAACTCAAAATGGATCTGAGGCCTAAATGTAAGACTGGACACTATAAAACTCTTAGAGGAAAATGTAGGAAGAACACACTTTGACATAAATCACAGCAAGATCTTTTTTGATTCACTTCCTAGAGTAAAGGAAATAAAAACAAAAACAAACAAATGGGACCTAATGAAACTTAAAACTTTGGCACAGCAAAGGAAACTACAAACAAGATGAAAATCAACGCTCAATGGGAGAAAATATTTGCAAATGAAACAGTGGACAGATGATTAATCTCCAAAATATATAAATAGCTCAGGCAGCTCAATATTAAAAAAGCAAACAACCCAATCAGAAAATGGGCAGAAGACCTAAACAGACATTTCTCCAAAGAAGACACACAGATGGCCAAGAAGCACATGAAAAGCTGTTGAACATCACTAATTATTAGAGAAATGCAAATCAAAACTACAATGAGGTATCACCTCACACCAGTTAGAATGTGCATCATCATCAACAAATCTATAAACAACAAATGCTGGAGAGGGTGAGGAGGAAAGGGAACCCTCTTACACTGTTGATGGGAATTAAATTGATACAGTCACTATGGAGAACAGTATGGAGGTTCCTTAAAAAACTAAAAATAGAACTACCATATGACCCAGCAATCCCGCCTACTGGACATATACCCAGAGAAAACCATAATTTAAAAAGGCATATGCCCCCCAATGGTCATTGCAGCAATATTCACAATAGCCAGGTCATGGAAGCAACCTGAATGGCCATCAACAGAAAAATGGATAAAGAAGATGTTGTACGTATAACCAGTGAAGTATTACTCTGACATAAAAAGGAATGAAACTGTGTCATTTGTAGAGATGTGGATGGATCTAGAGACTGTCATACAGAGTGAAGTAAGTCAGAGAGATAAAACCAAATATCGTATATTAACACATATATGTGCAACCTAGAAAAATGGTATAGATGTACTGGTTTGCAGGGCAGAAATAAAGATACAGATGTAGAGAACAAACGTATGGACAACAAGGGGTGAAAGTGCCGGGGGGGCGGGTAGTTGTGTGAAGTATTGGGAAATTGGGATTGACATATATACACTAATATGTATAAAATGGATAACTATAAGAACCTGCTGTATAAAAAAAATAAATAAAATTGAAATTTAAAAAAAAAAGTAATGTAAGACTTTTTATGTGTTAGGGAACATATACATTATTGAGAATATAAACATAAATATATATATACCTGTGAGTGAATGTGTATGCTAAACTCTCTGAAGCCAAGTGATCCATAGTTGGAGGAGAGAAATAATTGATAATGAATTCTCCAGCAGCTGTTGTTGATCAGTAGAAAGAAAAAATAATTGAAATACAAATATACTTGGCCTAAATTTGTGTCTAAACACCTCCACCATGAGTAGCAAAATTTCCCATTGGCCCTGAAGTGAATTTTTCTCCTATAGTAATGTTTCCTAGGAAAGAGTAAAGTATGAATCCTTTGCTGAGCAGTAAACAGTAGTCACTGCTACTTTTCTCTGTTCCCCTACAGTTAGTTCTAGTACTGGTAGACTCAGGAAAAGAATGACACCAAATCAGGTATAAATAATAACCAGAATAGCGATAGCATGGATTCTACAAAATTTATTTAAGGAAAGAGGAGAAACGACTATGGCAAATAAGAGGAAAGAAAACATTCAATAAGCCAAAAAAAAAAAAAAATTAAAAGTGTAAACACCAAGCAGCGAGGTTTAGAAATGTGAATTACCTAAATATACAGTACTCAAATAGTCATTATTTATTGCTTACATCAGTAATCTCCAGTCAAACTACAGTTAATTCAGCCTAGTTAAATGATTTAATGGAATTTCAAAATGGTTTAAAAAATGAGTTTCTGTGTTAATATGGGCATAGAATATGAACATATGCATAATAATGCCAAATACAATTACTAGCAAGTAGAATTTGCTCAAAACATTGAATAAATTTTTGTACAAAATGAATTTGTGTCTGTGTGTGTGTGTGTGTGTGTGTGTATGTGTGTTTAAGACATATAGGTAAATATTGAGTGGAAGACATTGTAATATTCCTTCTTAGGTAGAACTCATTCTGAATCCAGTCCAGAAACTCCGTTTCAATTACACAGTCCGATAGAAAGGGTCATCATTATACTCCTTCTATTTCTCTTTCTGTTTTATCTTAATATGAAAAAATGATATCTTTTTCTTCATATGGGATAGATACTTTTATGTTAGAATTCAAAAATCCAGAAAACATCTGCTCCACTAATACAGTTTAAACATGCAATTTGCTGGGGGGGCTTGGGTACTTTCTATATATTCTATATTTCAGGATTTTATATGTTTCTCTCAAGTCTCTCTACAGTTCTTAAGAATTATTTTTGCTTTGTCTGTGATAAAAAAATTATTCTGTTCAGAAATTTGAAGCAAAGCCTTTGCAGTTCTCTCAGCTTGCTGGTGATTATGGCTCAATAGCATTCACTTCCCTCCATCTCTTGTTGAATATAGCTTCTATTTTCTCCTCCAAAGAGGTTATACATTTCTGCCATCTGTTTTGCCCTACGTGAATCACATCAAACATACCCATGAGAGATTATGGGTCATCTTTTCTGACATCTGGGGGAGCAATCCAAAGCTAAGAAGACAAATACAACACTGAACTCTTTGAGTGAAGGGCTTGAAAATTCTATTTGATGATTTTTATATTTCTCCTGCAAAGCACTAAAAGAATAACAATACTTATCCCATATCCACTTCATATAACCATTGCAGGGATTCATTAGATCAGCTATGTAAAGGACTGAGAGCTCTTTAAAGAAAAATGCTCTTATCCTGGCTTTTCATCTTTTGACACTTTTATCACTTTTACTGAAGCTAGGACAGTTAATTATTTTCTTTTTAATTTCAAAAGATAGCAGTGATAAAAAAAAGAGGTTGTCACAGAACTTTTCCTTAAAAGTTCAGTATAAAACAGCAGGCATTTGGCCAATATTACTTTTCTTCACTGTGAGATTTTTCTCCAATGAATACCTCTAAAGTACCCTGCAGCTCTGTGCTTACCTGCAGGTCTCACCTCAATGTGAGGAATTTTGCACTAATTTGAGGCCTTGCAAAAGCTGTGACTTTCCACTTCAAGACTCCTAAATTCCATGTGGTACATATGCATTCAGTGTCTCTAACTACGTGCTGCATGGGGAAGTATAGCCGTGCCACATTACAATTCTTTAAAAAATAAAATCTGCCACAAATTATCCGGGCTATAAGAATACATACAAATACATACATGAAATACAAGACAGTCATTTTGGATTCACAAAATCCAGTCACATAGAGTTGCAACAAATAATCTTTGAACACCTAGCACTGTCCTTGGCATAAAGTAGTGCTAAGTAAATGTTCAGTGAAGTGATTACTAAAAAATGGGCAGTTCTGCTTTAGCCACACAATAACTATCTCTAGTGACTTGAGTTCTTGCTTCTGTTCTCGGAGAGATCCTGAAGCAGGATCTTAGTTCCCTGTCCAGGAATTGAACCTGAGTAGCCTGGATGAAAACCAGTAATCGTAGTTGTTAGCCCACCAGGGGCTGGAGGCTAGAAGCAAAGTCGCCTGGTTCTTGCCCCATTTGAAAGCAAGAAAGTTTCAAAGAGGCAAAAACTGTAAAAATAGTAACAAAATTTATTATTATTAGCACAGGACAACATGAAGGAGAGCACACAGAGAAGTAGTTTATTTATTTAAGACTGAAGCAAGGCAGAAATACACATCCTGAGAGAAAAGGTGTGGGCATCCTCCCTAATGAGCAGGAGCACAGTAAAGAGGCAGTTAAATCATTTATATAGGGACAGTTCTTCTAGGTCTTTGTTCTCCTCTGGCCAATTACCTCACTTCTTTTCCCACATCTGACCTGCACTAGGACCCTACCCAATATGCATGTACATTTTTCACCAAGATGGATTCCACAGCAGAGGCTAATGGGAGGTTTGACAACACTTATTATGGGGTGGTGCCTCCTCCCTTTTTGACCCCAAAGGAGCCTTCCTGTGCATGTGCAGTGGGAAAGGTTTCCCTGACCTCAGGAGTAATAGATGGGGTCATCTTATCTCGTTATTCCAGTAGACTCAGCTCCTGCCACTAACTTTGTCCTTGAAATATCCAGGGAAAACAAGGCTCCAATTTATCTGCTTGACAAATTTCAGCTGGTCAGCCCAGGGGCCTATCTACCTCCTACCTCACTTCTTCATTCATTCTCTCACTCAGGAAAGATAACAACAGATTTCTCACCCTCTCGTGTCACTTTAGAAAAAGAGAAGCTGCTTTATTAACCAATGGCCCATCAACATAAGAGATAAAAGTATCCTCAGAGATCTGTGCCTTTTTTTCTTTACGGTCATCCTGGCCTTCTGTACATCTAATACATTATCTCTAAATTTCCCAATCCCATGCTTCATAATGGCTAACTTTTTTGCATTGAAATATTTTTTTCTGCAGTGGAATTAATGGACTGATTTAATCTTTTGGTTTAGGGATAGTATCAGTAGTAGAATTTGGCTAATTTTAGGCTCTACACCTACTATTAGGAGTAAAAATGCTGGAGAAAGTAGAAGGAAATACAACTGTATAATTGAAATGTTATTGAATAATAACCACATTATTGAAAGGGTATTATAGTTTTCAACAAGATAAAGTAATAATAAGTATAATAACACTTCATCTTTACATTAATGATTTACATTTTAAAATTATAGTCATGTAAAATTTCTCACTTGATTCTGATATTTTTCAATGATAAATGTTATTAGCCACCATCCTACCCACATACAAACACTATAGAGATAAAATGATTAAGGTTAGATATTTTAAAACCTAGTATTGTTGAACTAACTTCACTTTTTATAAAACTTTCATTTTGTTCATATCTCCATAATATTGTCATGCTGCTTTCCAAAACAGTTATACTGTTTTACACCCCTACCAGTAATGTGATAGATCTTTGTGAACGTTTCATATAGTCATTCATTTTAGTTTTAGCTATCCTAATTGGTGCAGTAGTATCCCACTGTGGTTTTAATTTGTCTTTCTCTAATAGCTAATGATGCTGAGTACCTATTTCTTGTGCTTGCTTATTTGTCATCTACATTTCTAATTTGGGGTAATGACTTCTCAAATTTTTACTCATTTTTTTTCTTATTTTGGATTTTTGACAGTGCCTTATATATTCTGGATAGAAGTCATTTTTTTAGATATGAGAATTGCAAATATTTTCTTCCTGTCTTTGCCTCATCTTTTTATTATTTTTATATACCTTTCAGAGAGTAGAACTTTTTAAGTTTATGAATTTGGTTGGTCTTTTATGGAACATATTTTTGGTGTCATATTTTATAAATCTTAACTTTGAGACTTTACCATTAAATATGATATTAACTATAGGTTTTTCAAAGATGCTCTTTGTCATATTGAGAAAACCCCTTGTGTTCTTAGTGTGCTGAGCATTTTTATCAGGAATAAATATTGGATTTTTTAAAATGTTTTTTCTGTGTCTACAGAGATAATCATGTGTTTTCTCTTTTTAGTTCTTCAATCTGATAAATTTCATTGACTGGCCTTCAAAAGTTAGACCTTCCTTTCCTGATACAAAATACCCTTAGATATGATATGTTTGATATACAGTTGAATTAAAACTGCTAAATTTTTGTTTAGAATATTGTTATCTATATGCATTAGAGATATTGATCTATGGGAGTTTTTCTTGTAATACCTTTTTATGATTTTTATATCAAGGTAATACTGGCTTTACAATGAATGGGGAAATAATTTCTCCTTTTCAAATTTCTGGAATAATTGGTGTAATTTATTTCATGCATGTTTGCTAGAATTCACAGGTGAAGCTATCTGGGGCTGGAGTTTTATTCATGGGAAGGTTTTGTCAAGAACTATGAAGGGCCTGAGATTTTAGCCAACTTGCAAGTTAACAAGTTAGCCTGCCACAGTTTCATGAATGCTGGAAAAAGACACAAGACAACTTTATTACTCACAGCACAGCAAGTATCGTAATCATTGATGTATTCTTGTCATTTTCCCTTGCATACAAGTCTCATGGATGTGAAGTTATTGGGCCCTTATGAATATCTGCATATAGAGTTGTGCTATTTGAGAGGAAACAAATTTAGGGAGCCTACTTGTTTTTTAGTGGTCTGTAAATATGCCTGGTCTGTGCTCTGATGGAGATGTTACCTTCATTATCCTGGACAGTAATTAAGCCTGTCCTTTGCTCTAGAGACAGACATATCTCTAACTTCAAAGGCTGTAAACAAAGTGTCTCTATCCTCTAAAGGTGGGCATTACCTCTATCTTCCAAAACTGCTATACAAACATACTTGAAAAAGTTGTCTGAAACAAAGGGCAGTCAGTGTTTCTGCTCAAAAAATGTACAAATAGGGGAGAAATCCATGGAAATTATCTCTTACAGATTGTTAAATAAAAATTAAATTGCTTTATTAGAAATCATGTTTGCCTCTCATCTTTAGCTACATAAGCAACTATAAACTTTTTGTCTTAAAACAAAAAAAACCAAAGCCCTCTCTCAATTTCCACATTGCCTTCCAGCTACACATTTATTTCTTATCTAGATCAGCAGTAACCTCTTTTGCTAAATGGCATTCTCTCTAAACATGTTACTGAAGTAATCAATAGCAGTTAACACAGTTGTTGATCTTTTAAAATTTAAATTAAGACCCATCACTCCCACCCTGCAGAGAACCTTCCATTGGCTTCTGGACACAATCAGAGGAACTCTAAAATACTCATTGTATTCAAGACTTTAATTCAGCAGACTCCAGCTACCTCTAAGCCTCATGTCCTACCTCTTTCCCTCCTTGATCATGTTTCCAACATCACAGCATGTTCCTTCTTCAGGGCTTTTGCACTACTGTTTTCTCTACTCAGCTTACTGCAGTCCTCTTTTTTATGTTTGCTTTCCTATCTTCAAGGCCAGAGTTAGTTTTATTTTACCAGGTTTAATCTGAACAGATAAAAGTAGGAAAAAAGCCTGTTTACCTTAAGTTGTTTGACCAGTCAAATGGCTGTGCTTTGTAAACATGTTATATAACTTAGCAGACATTGCTTAGCATTAGAAAACATGGATAGAAGTCCCCCCCATCATTTAGTAACTAGAACTATTTGTGATGGAATAAAAATGACCCTCTCTACATTCTGAGGAGATTGTGTTTATATAAATAAATTTTCTAGTAGAGATAGACAGGCAGATAGGCAGATAGATGGATAAACATATAGACAAACAGACATAAAGACACAAGAGAGAGAACAGTGGGGAAGAAGGAAGGAATTTATTTCTATGTTGAAACAAAACACTTCATAACCTCAATTAGTGTAAAGTGTATGTGTTTTAATTTCCTTGTGGACATTTTTTTTTCTTTTTCTTTAAATTAGCAGATCATTATTGGTCTGAACCTAGAAAAAAACTCTGCAACTTTTAAAAAAAGAGCAATCTTGGGAACTCAGCCTGCTTAAGAATGAAGAAGAGCTGGTGTTCCAGATTCACAATGAAGTTGAGAGCAAAGGACTCCAATGCTTCAGGAGATTGCAAAATAACAAGAGAGAAAGAAGCTGGTTTTCTGAATTACCAGGTGGAAGGCAGAACTTACAAATCCCAGATGACTGTCATGATAGATAGCTTCCTGATGAATGCATCCTGCATTGTCCTCCTGCTGATTCACACTAATGTATATAAAGAGTTTGACTAATAAGAGAGAAGACCTTATAAATTCCAGGGAACACTTAGTCCTTAAAGTTCCAGAGAAGAAAGATCAATTGATCAATAAAAGACTTTTTGAAGAAGTCCCTTCCACCAGGAAGCCTACACAATCCACTGAACTAACCTTAAACACTGAGGACAGACACCAAACACAGCTGGAACTACAAACTTGCAGCCTGCGAAAAGAAAATCTCCAAAACAGTAAGTTAAGGAAAATGAGAAAACAGAGAAATACACAGCAGATGAAGGAGCAAAGTAGAAACCAAACAGACCAAACAAATGAAGAGGGAATAGGCAATCTACCTGAAAAGGAATTCAGAGTAAGGAGAGTAAAGTTGATCCATAATCTTGGAAATAGAATGGAGAAAATACAAGAAATGTTTAATAAGGACATAGAAGAAATAAAGAGCAAACAAACAATGATGAACAACACAATAAATGAAATTTAAAATTTTTAGAAGGACTCAACTGAGGCAGAAGAATGGATAAGTGATCTGGAGATAAAATAGTGGACATAACTACTGCAGAGCAGAATAATGAAAAAAGAATGAAAAGAATAGAGGACAGTCTCGGAGACTTCTGGGACAACATTAAATGCACCAACATCATAATTATAGGGTTCCAAGAAGAAGAAGAGAAAAAGAAAGGGACTGAGAAAATATTTGAGGAGATTATAGTTGAAAACTTCCCTAATATGGGAAAAGAAATAGTAAATCAAGTCCAGGAAGCACAGAGTCCCATAAAGGATAAAGCCAATGAGAAACATGCCAAGACACATATTAAGCAAACTATCAAAAATTAAATACCAAGAAAAAATATTAAAAGCAACAAGGGAAAAGCCACAAATAACACACAAGGGAATCCCCATAAAGTTAACAGCTGAGCTTTCAGCAGACTCTCTGCAAGGCAGAAGGGAGTGGCAGGACATATTTAAAGTGATGAAAGGGAAAAATTTACAACCAAGATTACTCTACCCAGCAAGGATCCCATTCAGATTCGACTGAGAAATTAGAACTTTTACAGACAAGAAAAAGCTAAGAGAATTCAGCACTACCAAACCAGCTCTACAACAAATGCTAAAGGAACTTCTCTAGGCAGGAAACACAAGTGAAGGAAAAGACTTACAAAAACAAACCCAAAACAATTAAGAACATGGTAATAGGAACATACATATCAATAATCACCTTAAATGTAAATGGATTAAATCCCCCAACCAAAAGACATAGACTGGCTGAATGGATACAATGACAAGGCCTGTATATATTCTATCTACAAGTGACATACTTCAGACCTAGGGACACATACAGACTGAGAGTGAGGGGATGGAAAAATATATTCCATGCAAATAGAAATCAAAAGAAGGCTGGAGTAGCAATTCTCATATCAGACAAAATAGACTCAAAAAAAAGATTATTACAAGAGACAAAGAACAACACTATATAATGATCAAGGGATCAATCCAGAAGAAGATATAATAATTGTAAATATTAATGCACCCAACATAGGAGCACTTTAATGCATAAGTCAAATAGTAACAGCCTTAAAAGGAGAAATTGACAGTAACACAATAGTAGTAGGGGACTTTAACATCCAACTTTCACCAATGAACAGATCAACCAAAATGAAAATAAATAAGGAAACACAAGATTTAAAAGACACATTAACCAAGATGGACTTAATTGATATTTATAGGACATTCCATACAAAAAAAAAAAAAAAAAACAGAATACACTTTCTTCTCAAGTGCTCATGGAATATTCTCCAGGCTAGATCATATGTTGGGTCAAAATCAAGCCTTGGTCAATGTAAGAAAATTGAAATCATATCAAGTATCCTTTCTGACCACAATGCTCTGAGACTAAATCAGTTAGAGGGAAAAAAAAACTGTAAAAAATACAAAGACATAGAGGCTAAACTTTAAACTACTAAATAACCAAAAGATCACTGAAGAACTTAAAGAGGAAATCAAAAAATACCTAGAAACGAATGACAATGAAAACACGATGACCCAAAAGCTATGGGATGCAGCAAAAGCAGTTCTAGGAGAGAAGTTTACAGCAATACAATTCTACCTCAAGAAAAAAAATATAGAAACATCTCAAATAAACCTTATACTGAAAGTAATTAGAGAAAGAAGAGCAAAACAAATCCAATGTTAACAGAAGGAAAGAAATCATAAAGATCAGATCAAAAATAAATGAAAAAGAAATGAAGGAAATGATAGCAAAGATCAATAAAACTAAAAGCTGGTTCTTTGAGAAGATAAAAAAAATGATAAACCATTAGGCATATTCATCAAGAAAAAAAGGGAGAAGACTTAAATCAACATAATTAGAAATGAAAAGGAACTAACGACTGACACTGCAGAAATACAAAGGATCATGAGAGATTACTAAAAGCAACTATATGCCAATACAATGGACAACCAGGAAGAAATGGACAAATTCTTAGAAAAGCACAACCTTCCGAGACTGAACCAGGAAGAAAAAGAAAATATAAACAGACCAACCACAAGCACTATAATTGAAACTGTGATTAAAAATATTTGAAGAAACAAAAGCCCAGGACCAGCAGGCTTCACAGGCAAATTCTATCAAACATTTAGAAAAGAGCTAACACCTATCCTTCTAAAACTCTTCTACAATATAGTAGAGGGAGAAACACTCCCAAATTCATTCTACAAGACCACCATCACCCTGACACCAAAACCAAAGATGTCACAAAAAAGAAAACTACAGGCCAATATCTCTGATGAACAGAGATTCACATATCCTCAACAAAATACTAGCAAACAAAATCCAACAGCACATTAGAAGGATCATACACCATGAACAAATGGGGTTTGTCCCAGGAATGCAAGGATTCTTCAATTATGCAAATCAATCAATGTGATACACCATATTAACATCTTGAAGGAGAAAAAACATGATCATCTCAATAGATGCAGAGAAAGCTTTCAACAAAATTCAACACCCATTTATTATAAAAACCATCAAGAAAGTAGGCATAGAGGGAACTTACCTCAACATCATAAAGGCCATATATGACAAACCCACAACCAGCATCACTCTCAATTGTGAAAATCTGAAACCATTTCCTCTAAGATCAGAAACAAGACAAAGTTGCCCACTCTCACCACAAGTATTCAGCATAGTTTTGGAAGGTTTTCCCACAGCAATCAGAGAATAAAAAGGAATAAAAGGAATCCAAATCAGAAAAGAAGAAGTAAAACTATCACTGTTTGCAGATGACATGATACAATACACAGAGAATCCTAAAGATGCTATGAGAAAACTACTAGGGGTAATCAATGAATTTGTTAAAGTAGCAGGATACAAAATTAATGCACAGAAATCTCTTGAATTCCTATACACGAAGGATGAAAAATCTGAAAGAGAAATTAAATCCCATTTACCATTGTAACACAAAGAATAAAATAGCTAGGAATAAACTTACCTACGGAGAAAAAAGACCTGTATACAGAAAAATATAAGATACTGATGAAAGAAAATAAAGATGATACAAACAGATGGAGAGATATACCATGTTCTTGGATTGGAAGAATCAACATCGTGAAAATGACTCTACTACCCAAAGAAATCTACAGATTCATTGCAATCTCTATCAAACTACTGCTGGCATTTTTCACAAAACTAGAACAAAAAATTTCACAATTTGTATGGAAACACAAAAGACCCCGAATAGCCAAAGCAATCTTGAGAAAGAAAAATGGAGCTGGAGAAATCAGGCTCCCTGACTTCAGACTATACTACAAAGCTACAGTAATCAAGACAGTATGGAACTGGCACAAACACAGAAATATAGATCAGTGGAACAGGATAGAAAGCCCAGAGATAAACCCATACACATATGGTTACCTTATATTTGATAAAGGAGGCAAGAATATACAATGGAGAAAAGACAGCCTCTTCAATAGGTGGTGCTAGGAAAAGTGGATAGCTATATGTAAAAGAATGAAATTACAAAACTCCCTAACACTATACACAAAAATGAACTCAAATTGGATTAAAGATCTAAATGTAAGTCAGACACTTTAAAACTCTTAGAGGAAAACATAGGCAGAACACTCTATGTCATAAATCACGGCAAGATCCTTTTTCACCCACATCCTAGAGAAATGGAAATAAAAACAGAAATAAACAAATGAATCCTAATGAAACTTAAAAGCTTTTGCACAGCAAAGGAAACCATAAACAAGATGAAAATACAACCCTCAGAATGGGAGAAAATATTTGCAAATTAAGCAACTGACAAGGGATTAATCTCCAAAATATACAAACAGCTCAGGCAGCTCAATATCAAAAACACATAAAACCCAATCCAAAAATGGGCAGAAGACCTAAATAGACATTTCTCCAAAGAAGATATACAGATTGCCAACAAACACATGAAAGGATGCTCAAGATTACTAATCATTAGAGAAATGCAAATGAAAACTACAATTAGGCATCACCTCACACCCGTCAGAATGGCCATCATCAAATATACAAACAATAAATGCTGAAGAGAGTGTGGAGAAAAGGGAACCCTCTTGCACTCTTGGTTGGAATGTAAACTGACACAGCCACTATAGAGAACAGTATGGAGGTTCCTTAATAAACTAAAAATAGAACTACCACATGACTCAGCAATCCCACTACTGGGCATATACACTGAGAAAATCATAACTCAAAAGGAGTCATGTACCACAATGTTCACTGCAGCACTATTTACTATAGCCAGGACATGGAAGCAACCTCAGCATCCATTTACAGATGAATGGATAAAGAAGATGTGGCACATAAATACAATGGAATATTACTCAGCCATAGAAAGACATGAAATTGAGTTATTTGTAGAGAGGTGGTTGAACCTAGAGTCTGTCATACAAGTGAATTAAGTCAGAAAGAGAAAAATAAATACCATGTGCTAACACACATATATGGAATCTAAAAAAAAAAAAAATGGTTCTGAAGAACCTAGGGGCAGGACACAGATGTAGAGAATGGACTTGAGGACACGGGGAGGGGGAAGGGTAACCTGGGACAAAGTGAGAGAGTGGCATGGACATATATACACTATAAAATGTAAAATAGATAGCTAGTGGGAGCAGCTGCATAGCACAGGGAGATCAGTTCAGTGGTTTGTGACCCCCTAGAGGACTGTGGGAGGGAGGGTGGGAGGGAGACACAAGAGGGAGAGGATATGTGGATATAAGTATATGTATAGCTGATTCACTTTCTTATACAGCAGAAACTAACAGATCAATGTAAAGCAATTATACTCCAATAAAACTGTTAAAAAAAGTAAAATTAAATTAAAAAGGCAATCTAAGGATCTATACATATATATTTCCTTTCATAATTGCTTAACTTGTAGAATTGCTGTGAATTTTAAAAGAGATGATAATGTTTTTAACTTGCTTACTATGTAGTAAGTGTTCAATGAATACTTGAAATAATTTCTTTGCTTGCTATCACAAGGACCGGGATTGCTGGTCTGGGCCTTCCGTTGACCTCCTCGGTTGAAGCCATTTGACACAACACATGTCAACCTAGTAATATATTTGGTGTGGTGACTCTGGTTATGTCTGAGCCACCCGACTTGCAGCTTCCTCTGGCTTTCGACCATTGCATGACAATTGGCCCGCCTTGGTTTATCTCCTTTGTCTTACATGCCTCTGCTCCTTGCCTAATATGCCTGAGAAAGGGCTGCTGCCTGTGTGCCAGTGCTAACTTGAGATGGCCCCAGTGGTGTTCCCCGGAGACCTATACCCATTATTTTCCCACCCACAACTCTCCTTTCAGGCCTCTGGCTTGCATCATTCACCACTGCTGGCAGCTACATTAGAGGAACTGACTGGAACTGAGATCAGTTGTGGGACTCTGGGAGATTTTTCCATTATCTTTTCAGGGCCCTTCTTCCCTGTTTTGAGACCCAAAGGAGCTTTCTTCTGTTGATAGATCAGGCTGACGACCACCCAAAACACCCAATCTGTTGTATCTGTGGGGACTCTCAGCAGTTCTATGCTCCCCAGCCTCGAGGAAACTCCCCTTTTTAGCTGAACTGCTCTTATTTTAGATCCCCTCATTATTTTCCTTGCCATCTCAAACATCTGTTTTGCATGGTCCCTAAGGTGAACTAATTCTTCCTCCACTTGGCCACCCAGCACAATTTCTATCACTACCCAGACCTTGCCTACTGCCAGCCTGTCAGGAATCTCCAGGGACTTGCCTTTATGGCCCTGACCACCCACATAGGCCCACTGACAATGGGAAAGAAGGAATAACCACACTATCATGAAACTGAGGAGCCAGAGAGTACAAACAGACTGCTCATTAAGGTGAGGGAATCTCTATTGGTTACATAGCCTCGATGCTGGGTATTCCCTCTACCAGACAAATTGCTCATCTAGGTGAGAGAATCTCTATAGGTGACACAACCATTGGCACATGGTCTGTTACTCTTCCTGAATGTTGTGTGTCCTCACTGCCAGTAAGGCAGAGGGATCTCTATTGATGACAATGCCTTTGGGGCCAGAGGGAATAGATAATAGTCCTGGAGGGCCTATGGCCGGGCCCTCCACTGATACCAGGAGGAGGGGAGGGACACCTTCTCCTGCAGGTGGTCAGGGATATCAGGACTCTGAGACTCCCCTGACAGTGTTGTGTATTCTCTCATTCCAGATAGGTAACCAAACCACTGGCCTCCTGCCACCTGGCACTCCTTTAGGCTACATCCTCAAGAAGTGGTTGGCTTTTGACCCTGACACCCTAAAGAAAGAGAGACTGATCTTTTTCTGCAGCACTTCTTGACCCCAGTATTAGCTGGGAGACCAAGAGCGGCCCTTACATGGTAGCATTAACTTTAATACAATCCTTCAACTAGATCTATTCTACAAATGAGAAGGAAAATGGAGTGAGATTCCTTATGTTCAAGCATTTCTTGCTCTTAGAGATAGGGAAGACCTCTACAAGACTTGTAAAATTGACTCTGCTGTGCTGGCCCTGATGGAACAACACCCAACCTCTCCTTGAGAGGACCTGAGCCCGATAAGAGCAAAAATCTTTAAACCTGGGGATAGCGCTAAAACCACCCCATCCTCCATCTATCTCCCTTTGCTACCAACAGCCCCCTTACTGCTTTACCTGGGAGATCTGAATCCCACGAGGCCTCCCCCTAGAATCTGCCCTTTGGTGGAGGCAATGGGCAAATTCAGACCCCAACTTATTCAGAAACCTTTTACTCTTCTAGAGTTGAAACAGATCAAACTGGAGCTAGGTAAATTTTCTGAAGATCCTGACCACTACACTGACAAATTCCAACACTTAACCTTAGCTTTTGACTTAGCCTGGAAGGATGTCATGATAATCTTGGGGCAAACTCTATTAGATACTGAGAAGGACGAGGTCCTGAAGGAGGCCCACAACTTTGCAGAGAGCCTTCATTTTTCCAGCTCAAAATAACCTGTGGGGGAAACCATTTCACATATGGACTCTCACTGGGACTGCAATAACCCCAGTGAGCAATGGGAAAAGGAACATGTTATAATCTGTATAAAAGCTGAACTCAAAGCAAGCATAAGGAAACTCATTAATTACTCAAAGCTTTCAGCCATCAGCCAGGAACCCAATGAAAACACTACAGCCTTCCTGGAAATACTCAAAGAGGCAGTAATTAAATATACCAACCTAGACCTGGACTCCCTTGAAAGAAAAAAACATTTTTTTAAAAAATATTTATTTATTTATTTTTTACTGCATTCTGTCTTTGTTGTTGTGCACGGGCTTTCTCTAGTTTCGATGAGCAGAGGCTACTCTTCATTGCAGTGGGTGGGCTTCTTATTGTGGTGGCTTCTCTTGTGTGAGCACAGGATCTAGGCGTGCGGACTTTAGTAGTTGTGGCTTGTGGACTCTAGAGCACAGGCTCAGTAGTTGTGGTGCACAGGCTTAGTTGTTCCGTGTCATGTGGGATCTTCCCAGACCAGGGCTTGAACTCGTGTCCCCTGAATTGGCAGGTGGATTCTTAACAACTGCACCACTAGGGAAGTCCAAAAACTAGGCATAATTTAATGTAAATAGTGGCTCTGGCTATTACAAGACTAGGCTAATTGCTTAATTGTTCTTGGTTTCTGTTTCCAATTTGCAAATCTTGGTTAAAACCACCAACTGTATAGAATCATTACTAAGAATAAAAGTGGACTATAAGGTATCAGTAAATGACAGATATTATTTCATTTATTACCATCTCTTATATATATAAGAATAGATTAAGCACAGTCAGGGTGAGAAATGGGAAAAATGACAACAAATATATTCTATAGTATTATTTTAAATTTTGCTTTACTTTCATATTGCCTTACTATTTTTCAGATTGGACATATCTGAGACAAGAATCTGGACTGTATGGTCCATTAGTCCATCAGGAAGGCCTGGTTTCGTTTCCTAATATGCTTTATGATATATCACACTAATATCTGTTGAGTTTCACTTTCCCTTTTTCCTATGGCTTTCTAGGCCCATAAAATGGAAACACATTTTAAAATCAAATAGTACTATTTTCAAATACTTTAGTATCTCTCTTCTGGAGTTACTTCTACATCTCATATTCATTTATGGCCTTTGCTATAATCATTTAAAACTATCACAATATCCCCAGTAGTACTTTGGCAACAAAGAGGAAAATCCACGTACACCCACACATGTACTCTCTTAAAAAAACTTTTAAAGATACTGGTAAGAAATCTATCTCCTTTTATACCTATTTGTGTTTCAGGAAGCAAGCCAGACAATAGAAAGAATAACAGTATCCCTGTCAATGGGAAGCTTTTTATTTATTTGAGCTACATTTTTTTTTTTTGTACGCGGGCCTCTCACTACTGTGGCCTCTCCCACTGCGGAGCACAGGTCCCGGACGCACAGGCCCAGCAGCCATGGCTCACGGGCCCAGCCACCCCGCGGCACATAGGACCCTCCCAGACCGGGGCACGAACCCACGTCCCCTGCATCGGCAGGCAGACTCCCAACCACTGTGCCACCAGGGAAGCCCTGAGCTACATTTTTTTTTTTTTTTTTTTTTGCAGTACGCAGGCCTCTCACTGTTGTGGCCTCTCCCGTTGCAGAGCACAGGCTCCGGATGCGCAGGCTCAGTGGCCATGGCTCACGGGCCCAGACGCTCCATGGCATGTGGGATCTTCCCGGACCGGGGCCCGAACCCGTGTCCCCTGCATCGGCAGGCGGACTCTCAACCACTGCGCCACCAGGGAAGCCCCCTGAGCTACATTTTTAAGAGGAAAAATTTGGTTTATATTTCAGGAAGTCAGAGAAAAGTGCAAAGTCATTTGCTGTATATTATTACAAAAACAGGGAAAAAAATGACATTGTTTTGCAACTGTCTTATGTATTATTAGTTATTTATTTATTATTCCATGTTTTCAACAGAATATTGAATACAAATTTTATACAATTATCTTTTAATTGATTTTATAATAGCTAGTGGAAATCTCATTAATAATCAAAACTACATGTAAATTGTAAGTTAGAGATTTCTCAAAAATGATATATCCACAGGAAAATGACCTGGTGTGCTTGTTAAAAATATAGATTATGACACCTAATAACCAAACTGTTGAAACAAAATTTTGGGAATGAGCCTAAGAATCTGCATGATATCAAATCTCACATGAATGATTTTTCTGTGCACTAATTTAATTGTTTAAATTGCACTATATATTGAAAATAAAGAAATTAAGAGACAAATGTCACTTAATAATATATTGTATAGTTCATAATGATTTATACATTTAAAACAAAAACCTAAAAAATGTTTCAAAGGAACTCTAATGTTTTAAACAATTATATTCCATGTATCTATAGGTCAGACTTTTCTATACTCAACCATGTGCATTATAAAAAAGATGTGAGGAGGATTTGTGTTCCTGAAATATCAAGTTCTATCACATTTGGGATTCCCTATATATATAAAATGAAACAAACTGCAACAGTAAAATATATATGTGCATATAATATACACATATTATATGTATATATAGTATTTTTTCTGAAACAGTAAAAATTACATTCATATAAATTTGATATGGCATAAATTAAAATTTTTGAAAGAAAAATTGAATCATAAAATAAATAAAATAAAAAGTTAAAAGTCAAAGAAAACTATCTCTACATAATAAACAAAGATTTAGTCTTAACGTATAAACAAATAAATATTTTAAAAGACCAAACAGGGAGTGACCAACATGGCAGAGTAGGAAGACCATGAGTTCAACTCCTCTCATGGACATAGCAAAATTACAACCATTTATAGAGCAACCACTGATGAGAAAGACTGGAAGTTTAGCAGAAAAGATTTTCTACAACTAAAGATATAAAGGAAGAACCACAATGAGACAGGTAGGAGGGACAGAGGAGCAGTATGGTGAAGATCTATACCCCTAGGTAGGTGACCAACAAATGGGAGAATAATTACAATTACATAGGTTGTCCTCAAAGAACTTGGGGTACTGTACTGGGAAGACAAGGCCACAGAATGGTTGGGACCATTCTGCTCCAGCAAGCCAACAGCAGCTCCAGCAAGCCAACAGCTCCTGCTCCAGCAAGCCAACAGCAGCTCTGGAACACCTTGGGCCCCTCAGTGAGCCACTACAGGATTGAGACTTACCCACCAGTGGGCTGACACCAGCTTCAGGACACCATTGGTCATGCAGCCAGCTAGGTCAGGAAATGACCCCACCCACCAACAGACAGACTCCAGCACTGAGACACCGAGGACTTTGTAGCCAGAGACCCCAGGACCTAACTCCACCGAACAGTAGGCTGGCACTAGCCCTGAGAACTCCTAGGCCCCATCCCTGCCTACCAGCAGGCCAATGCCAGTTCTGGGACAACCCTGGACACTGGCTACACCTACCATAAGGTTGACACCAGATCCAAGATGTCTCTCACCTCTTAATCACACAAAACATAACATTAACTATAGTCACCAAATCACAAGGGAAAAGAACAAAAGAAGAAGAAAGGAATTTAAAATAAATATAAAAACAGTTAGCAAAATGGCAATAAGTACATACCTATAGATAATTACATTAAATGTAAATGGACTAAATGCTCCAATCAAAAGACATAGGGTGGCAGAATAGATACTAAAACAAGACCCATATATATTCTGCTTACAAGAGACTCACTTCAAATCTAAAGACACACACAGACTGCAGCTGAGGGCTTAGAAAAAGGTATTCATTGAAAATGGAAATGAAAAGAAAGCTGGGGTAGCGATACTTATATCTGACAAAATGGACTTTAAAACAAAGACTGTAACAAGAGACAAAGAAAGACATTACATAATGATCAAGGGATCAATCCAGGAAAAGGATATAATGGTTGAAAATACATAGGCACACAATATAGGATCACCTAAATATATAAAGCGAATATTAACAGACATAAAGGAGAAATTGACAGCAACACATTCATAACAGGAGACTTTATCACCCCATTTATATCAATGGACAGATCATCTAGGCAGACAATCAATAAGGAAACACTGGCCTTAAATGACACATTAGACCAAAGGAACTTAATACATATGTGTAGAACATTTCTTCTCAAAGCAGCAGAATACACATTCTTTTCAAGTGCACATGGAATATTCTTCAGGATAGATCACTTCTAGGTCACAAAACGAACCTCAGTAAATCTAAGAAAATTGATATCATATCAAACATCATTTCCAACCACAATGCTGTGAGACTAGATATCAACTACAAGAAAAAAAAAACACAACCAAAGGGAAGCTAAACAATATTATTAAACAACCAGTGGATTACTGAAGAAATCAAAGAAGAAAATAAAAATAATGAATATCTGAAGACAAATGAAAATGAAAACACTAAGATCAAAATCTATGGGACTCAGCAAAAGAAATTCTAAGGGGAAACTTTATAGTGATATAAGCCTACATTAGGAAATAAAAAAGTACCAAATAAAAATCTAAACTTATACCTAAAGGAACTAGAAAAGGAAAAGACAAAACACAAAGTAAGTAGAAGGAAGAAATTTTAAGAACCAGAGCAAAACTAATGTACTAGGAATAATCAAAAAGAAAATCAATAGAAAAGATCAATTAAACTGAGAGCTTCATCTTTCCAAAGATAAACAAAATTGATAAACCTCTAGCTACACTCATCAAGAAAAAAAAAAAAGTCCAAATCAAAAAAATCAGAATGAAAAAGGAGAATTTATGACTGACACCATAGAAACAAAAAGATCATAGGAGACTGCTACAATTATATGCCAATAAAATGGACAACCTAGAACAAAAGGACACATTCCTAGAAATGTACAGTCTCCCAAGACTGAACAGTGAGTAAGTAGAAAACATGAACAGACCAATTACCACTAATGAAATTAAATCAGAAATGAAAAAACTCCCAACAAACAAAAGTATAGGACCAGATTGCTTTACAGGTGAATTCTATAAAACATTTAGAGAAGAGTTAACATCTGTCCCTCTCAAACTATTTCAAAAATTTGTAGGGGAAGGAATGCTTCTGTACTCATTCTATGAGGCCAACATCACCCTGATAACAAATATAGACAAAGATATCACAAAAATGAAAATTATAAGCCAATAACATTGATGAGCATGAATGCAAAAATCCTTAACAAAATTGTAGCAAACTGATTTCAGCAATACATTAAAAGATTAATATAATGATCAAGGTAGCAAGGATGATTCATTATCCACAAATTAATCAATATGATACACCACAGTAACAAACTGAAGAATAAAAATCTTATGATCACATCAATAGATGCATTTAATGCATTTTAAAAGATTTAGCCCCCCTTTATAATAAAAAACTCTCAATAAAATGGGTATAGAAAAAACATACCTTGCCATAATAAAGGTCGTATAAAACAAACACCATACTCAATGGTGAAAACGTGAAAGCTCTCCCTCTAAAATCAGGAACAAGACTAGACTTACTGTGGTGATTATTTTCAAAGTTATAGAAGTATTGAATTACTGCATTGTTTAACAGGAGCTAAAATTGTGTAGTAGGTTAATTATACTTCAAAAACAAACTAACAATAAAACTCATATAAAAAGAGATCAGATATGTTTTTACCAGAGGCAAAGGTAGTGGGGGGATTCAGAAATGTGGTCAAAAGTTAAAACTTCCAGTTACAAGACAATTAAGTACTACGGATATAAGGTACAATGTGATAAAGATAACTAACAGTGCTATATATTATAAATGATAACTGTTAAGAGTGTAAATCCAAAAGTTCTCCTCACAGGAAAATATTTTTCTATTTCCTTAATTTTGTCTCTATATAAGATGATAAATGTTCACTAAACTTATTGTAAAAATCATTGCATGATATATGTAAGTCAAATCATTATGTTGGACACCTTAAACTTAGTATTGTATGTCAATTATATATCAATAAAACTGGAAGAAAAAAATAACTAAAAAGACTAAGCAACCTGATTTAGGCTAAGAATATGAATATGATAGTCATAGAAAATATTAAAAACAGAAATGAATAGAAAAGATCAATATCCTTAGTAATCAGAGGAATCATGTTAGGAAATTTAAAGTAAAATTCAAATTTTGTTATTGAGTTATGATTAACATAGAACATTATATTAGTTTCAGTTGTACAACATAACAATTCTTTATTTGTATATATAATGAAGTGATCACTACAATAAATCAAGTTAACATCCATCACCATATATAATTACAGATTTTTTTTCTTGTGATGAGAACTTTTAGATTGACTCAGACAATTTCAAATATGTAATACGGTATTATTGACTATATTTGCCATGTTGTACCTTACACTCCCCACAGTAATTTGTACATTTTGACTCCCTTCATCCATTTCACCCACCCCTTACACCCACCACCTCTAGCAACTAAAGTCTGTTCTCTGTATCTATGAACTTAGTTTTTTAGTTTTTTTTTTAGATTCCACATATAAGTGAGATTATATGATATTTGTAGGTATTTGTATTTATTTAACTTATTTCACTTAGCATAATGTCCTCAAAGCTGGATGAGATATATTCCACCATATATACATATATATATAACACATCTTATTTATCCATTCAACTACTGATGGACACTTAGGATGTTTCCATATCTTGGCTATTATAAAAAAATGCTGCAATAAACATAGGGGTGCATATAGCTTTTATTAGTGTTTTTGTTTTATTCAAATAAGTATCCAGAAGTAGAATTGCTGGACCATGGGGTAGCTCTATATTTAATTTTTTGAGGAAATTCTTTACTGTTTTCCATAGTGGCTGTACAAATTTACATTCCCACCAACGATGCACAAATGTGTCATTCTCTCCACATCCTTGCCAATGCTTGTAATTTTTTTGACTTTTTGATAATAGTCATTCTGACAGCTATGAGGTGATATCTCATTGTGATTTTAATTTGGATTTCCCTAATGATTAGTGATGCTGAGCATCTTTTCATATACCTGTTGGCCAACAGTATGTCTTCTCTGGATGAATGTCTATTCAGATCTCTGCTCAGTTTTCAGTTGCACAGTTAGATTTTTGTTATTGAGTTGTATGAGGTCTTTATATATTTTGGATCTTAACCTCTTATCAAATATATGACTTACAAATATTTTCTCCCATTCAGTAAACTGCCTCTTCATTTAGTTGATGGTTTCCCTTGTTGGACAGGTGCTTTTTAGTTTGATGTAGGCCCACTTATTTATTTTTGCTTTTGTTGCCCTTGCTTTTGGTGTCAGATGCAAAAGATCATCACTTAGACTGATGTCAAGAAAACCTATGTTTTCTTCTAAGAGTTTTATCATTTTGGTATTCAAGTCTTACATCCATTTGAGGTGATTTTTGTTTGTTGGTGTAAGCCCAGTTTTTTGGGGTAGCCCAGTTTTTCATTCTTTTGCATTTGGCTGTCCATTTTCCACAACTCCAGTTCTTAAGGAGAGTGCCATTTCCCCACTGTATGTTATTGGCTCTTTTGTTGTAAATTAATTCACTGTATATGTGTGGATTTATTTCTGAGATCTCTGTTGTGTTCTATTGATCTATGTGTCTGTCTTATGCCAAAACTATACTGTTTGATTCCAATAGTTTTGTAATACTTTGTAATCAGGAGTATAATGCCTTGAGTTTTGTTTTTCTTTCTCAAGATTGTTTGGATATTCTGATTTGTTTGTGGTTCCATACAAAACTTATGATTGTTCTATTTCTGTGAAAAATTACATAGGGATTTTGATAGAGATTGCATCAAATCTGTGGATTGCTTTGTGTAGTATGAACACTTTAACAATGTTAATTATTCCAATCCATGAGTATAGAATATCTTTCCATTCATTTGTATCTTATTCAATTTTCTTTTTTATCAAATTCTTGTAATCTCAATGTACAGATTTTTACCTCCTTGGTTAAATTTACTTGCAGGTATTGTATTCTTTTTGATGCAATAGTAAATGGATTTTTTTCTCAGTTTCTCTTTCTCATAGTTTATTAGTGTGTAGAAAGGCAAGAAATTTCTGTATATTTATTTTTTATCATGCAAATTCACTGAATTCATTTATTAATTGTAACTGTTTTTTGGTGGAGTCTTTAGGTTTTTTTTAATATGTATATTATCTCATTGTCAAATAGTGATTGTTTTACTTCATACTTTCCAATTTGGATGCCATTTTTTTCTTGCTAAATTGCTGTGGCTAGGACTTCCAACACCATGTCATATAAAGCTGGTGAGAGTGGGAATCCTACTCTTGTTCCTGTTAGAGGAAAAGCTTTCAGCTTTTCAAAATTGCGAATGATGTTAGCTGTGGGCTTGTTGTATATGACCTTTTTATGTTGAGGTAAGTTCCCTCTTTACCTATTTTATTGAGAGTTTTTATTATACATAGATGTTGAATTTTGTAAAAAGCTTTTTCTGCACCTATTGAGATGATCATATTATTTCTGTCCTTCATTTTCTTAGTGTCGCATACATATTGATTGATTTGCCAATGATGAACAACCCTTGCATCTCTCATGCAATCCAACTTTATCATGGTGTATGATCCTTTTAATATATATATATATATATATATATATTTTTTAATTTGGTTTGCTAATATTTTGTTGAGGATTTTTGCATCTGTATTCATCAGGGATATTGGCCTGCAATTTTCTTTTTTTGTTGTGTCCATGTCTTGTTTTGATGTCAGAATAAAGCTGGCCTCATAACATGAGTTTGGAAGTATTCTGGCCTCTTTTCTGGAAGAGTTTGAGAAGATTTGTTTTTAATTATTATTTGAATGTTTTGTAGAATTCACAAGTGAAGGCACATGATTCTGGACTTTTGTTTATTTGTAGGTTTTTAATTGCTGATTCAGTTTTCTTACTAGTAACTGGTCTGTTCTTATATTCTATTTCTTCATGGTCCAATTTTGGAATGTTGTATGCTTCTAGGAAGTTATCCATTTCTTATAAGTTGTTCACTTTTTTGGCATTTAGTTGTTCACAATAGTCTCTTATGATTCTTTATATTACTGTGGTATCAGTTGTAATAATTCTCCTTTATTTCTGATTTTATTTATTTTTTCTTATTAACAACACAAAAGTTCCAAAGAGGAAAAAGCACTATATAACACAAACAGTTCAGAACATAAAATGCTGCCATCTGGGGACCTTTTTATTCTTGGTGGGTCTAGCTAAATATTTATCAATTTTGTTTATCCTTTCAAAAAGCAAAAATTCAAATTATATTTCTCAGATAAGCAAATAGGAGTACTGATAAATACTGAGTTATTAAAAAATGGATTCTCTCATAGACTGATAGTGAGATTATAAATTGAGATAGATTTTTGAGGAAGTTAACAATTTATTATAAGCTATAAATCTATAAATTCTTTGCTTCAGCAATTCCACTTCTAGGAATCTAAGCCAAATGTGTACTAATAGATAACTACAAAAACAATGTGTGTTCAAAAGTATATATTTGTGATAATGTTTGAATTATTTAAATATGGGGAAAAAATCTCTCCATGAGGAACTTGTTACATATTCATGGTTTATTGTTAATATGGTATTCAATTAAAAAAGTAAAAATAATGAAATAATTTATAAGTACTGAAATGAAATGATTCTTAGTCTATGTGGTTAAGTGGAAAGGTAAATCATAGAAAATAGGAATAGTTTGATGCTATTTACAAAAATAAGTATTTGTAAATGTGGAAAAGTACAAATCAAACTAATAATACTGGTTATCACCAAAGTGTGGAAAAAAAGGTGATAAAAGTGACATTTTCACTTTTTGATTTGTATTTTTTTAAATATTAACTAAAAAGTACATGTTGAAAATTTTAAAGAATTAAAATAAAAAATAAAAAAATTGAGATGAAATTAGTTAACAACCACAAAAATCTTTCCTTGAATTCTTGATAAATGCAGCAGTATAGTTCTCAGTGAGTTCATCAGTAGTCATAGGGTTTCTATGGGAAGGAATCAATAAAATGCTGGAGAAATGGTTCATGATTGCCACCTCTGGGGTGTGAAACAGAAATCTTACAAAAATAGAATGTGGAACAGATAATAATAGTCAACTTTTTACACCAGTGTGCCTAATGGGAATTAGCTGAAATCAAATATGGGCTACTTTAAGTTTAGATGATATCAGGTTTATATTTGTACTGTTATTTTTTCTATTTCCTTTGTAATATAATATTGGTATTTGAAACCAAATATGTCACCTTTTCCTCACCTCAAGCAATTTCTACCTCATCTATTTTTAAAAGAATCCTTGTCTTATTTTCCAAAATTTAAACTTAAACTTGCAATTTAAAAAAAAGAGGAAGCAAATATTTGCTGAACATCTATTATGTGCCAGTCACTCTTCTAGGATATGGGAATGCAACAATAAAAAAAAATAAAAACAGACAAAGCCCCTGCTTTCATATTGCAAGAAATAAAATCTAAACTGTGTCCAATGTTGATATAGATAGATAGATACATACAAACATACATAGACCGACAGATAGATAGATATAAAGAAAGCAAAAGGATGAGTATCAAGTCAAGGCAACGAGGATGATATTTAAAATAGCATTGATGAAAACAACCTTTAATTAATAGGTAAAAAAGAGAGCAAAAGGAATTGAAAGAGAAAATCCTGCTGATATTCCAGAAAAGGGCAACAATTGCAAATGCCCTGAGTCAGAAATGTGCTTAGCATATTTCAGGAACATGGAGACTAGTATCACTAGAGCTTAGTAAGGAAAGGGGAGAAGAGTAGGAAACACCTCAGTTGTGTGTGTGTGTGTGTGTGTGTGTGTGTGTGTGTGTGTGTGTGTTTATGTGTTGGGAAAGGCGACATGATCTGTGTAGTCTTTCAGGCCAGGGTCAGTGAGCTACACTTTCTTTTGTAAATAAAGTTGTACTAGAACACAGTCATGCCCTTTGGTATGTATTGTCTATGGCTAATTTCATACTATACAACAGAGTTGAATAATTGCAACAGAGACTGTATAGCTCACAAAGTATAAACTAATACTATGTGGCCCTTTACAGAACAAGTTTACTGGCTCCTACTTGAAACCATTGTAAAGATTTTGGTTTATTGTAAATGTGATGGGAGACCAGATGTTTGATTCCTATTTTATTTAATGTCCTGCAGGTAATGATAAAGATTTCAGATTTATTCTATGTGTGATTAGATGTCTTTGAAGATTTTTATTTAGGGCAGTGATCAAAGGATTATTGTAGTGATTTTGTGAAGAATATATTGTAACAAAGCAAGAATGGAAGCATAGAGAAGACTTAGATGGTCTAAAGGCAGAGTGAATAAGAAATAAGAGAGGTTTGAATAAAGAATATAACATTGGAAAGAAGGAAAGCATGATCAATGGGAATTGCTTATATATTGGGTAAGGTGGTGAGAGAAAGTTAAAAATCAAGAATGACTCCTAGGTTTATAGCTTGAGCAATTTGTGATATAGGAACATTTTGGGTGGATCCAGTTTGGAAGAGGGAGAATACATGTAGCTGTTAGGAATATGATAAATATTGGATAACTATTATATTTCCAAGTGCATATGCAAATAAAAATGGATATAAGGATTCAAGAAACAAAAATTGATGAAAAAAATTTACAGTCATTGGTCTACAGAGAGTAATTCTGAGAAATTAGATGAGTTTACCTAGGGACAGAATATTGACAAAGTAATAGAGAAATTTTAGATGTTTAGCACAAAAGTAGAATGAGATCAAGGGGGTCTGTGACTTGGTGTGACAATCAGATTATAGCCAGAGTGTAATCAGTGGTTCATTTTAATAACAGTTGGAATTTGGGAAGAGGATGAATACAATAAATAGAGAGGGGTTGGAGAGTTAAGGATTTGCACATAGTTGATTTTAATAGTATACCATGTATTCTAAACTGTATTAGAAGGTGAGGGGAGGGAGGTGCTACAGAGAGGGGATATATGTATACATATAGCTGATTCACTTCCTTGTACAGCAGAAACTAACAAAACGTTACAAAGTAACTATACTCCAATAAAAAATTTAAAATAAAAGTAAAGACATGAGGAGTTTGATGGATATTGAAAAAGTGGTAGGATAAGTGACTTCTATACAGAAATCTTCTCCTAATGTAATGGCTGTTAACAAGTTCAAAGAAATACATACTACTCAGGGTGGATCTCTAACTTTCCTTTATTGTAAAAAGGAGAATAACTTTAAATTATTTTAATAACTAGATTAAAATAAATTAAATTATTATTTTAATAAATTATTTTAATAGTTCCTTGTATGTGTGTGTCATTTTATAGTTTCTATGTTACACATATATCAGAATGTCCAAAAATTAATCAAAGAGTAAATGAGAATTGAGCCTTTTCTTAGAGACTTAATAAATAAAGGTAATCTATCAATAATGAAAGTACCAGCCAAACATGTTTCAGAGATATCCTAAAAATGAAAACAGGAAAAAAATATTAAGTAAAATTTTGTTTAAGGTATGTTGAATTTGGACATCCCTTTACTAAGAATTCCACTTTTTTAAGCTATATTTTAGTCATGTGAGGAAGCACTGTCGATAGTGGATAATTATCAAAATTGAATTATTCTTTTCTGCTCATGTAATTCTTTGGAAATGAGCAGTTATTTTTGTCAATTATATGGATCTTAAAGATAAGAACTGATGTGTTTTCTAAAGTATACTCCTGAGAAGACATGTACTCTTTGTTTTCCTACCAACTTCTTGGTGTTTGATGGTGACACTGTTACTGAGCTCATAATGTTACATGAAAATGGATAAATCCTGTATATAGGATCTTGCTTAAATAGATGAGCTCTGTACTTGGGTAGATATAATTCACATTTTTAAGGGAGATTATGTACTACTACATGTTCTTTAGTTATAATAAGTTTTGACTCTGTTATAGGAGAAATGGAAACTAAACATTAACTATATTTCTAAAGTCTTTCTTACAAATGTTATTACAGATTCAGCAAGTTGATCTCAAATTTAAATATGCATAGTCCTGCAAAATTGCTGTTCTTGCACAAGCATTTGTTGCCAACACATTCTTACAATTCACTGAGCTGTTTTGTATGATTGCATACGCAGCTAACACAGCCATTTTCCACGTTACTGAGTAGATTGATAGCCAAAGCAGAGACACTTATTTATTTAGTGTCACCTATAGTTAAAGTTATGTCAAGATTTCCTTTATGAATCTGTTTTAGAGCTCTATAACATTATAATAGATCTAATCACAGAGTGAATCCAAATTTCTCTCTAAAGAGTATCAAGCAACATAGGTTTATAAAAAGTAGGTTGCATATGTAGGGCTAAGGAAACATTCCAATATTAAAAGGAACACAATTTCTAAGGAGCTTGTAATGAATCTTATTTGAATTTAGATTCTTCCATTTAAAGCATCTATGGCCCTGAGAAACACTTATATCCTAATCTCCATTTTCATCATGTAGTTAGTATTGAATAACAACTATTCGATTAATAGCTTAAAAAACCCAATCATTTATTCAGTACCAGGTACTTTCTAAACACCTTTGACTCATTAAGTAATTTAATTCTCACAACACATTGAGATGAGTTGTATTATCTTAATTTTATAGTCAGTGAAAGTGAATTAGAGAGGTTAAGGAGTTTACCTTCATCATGATTAATTTAGTACTGGGGCTTGGATTTGAATCTAATATAGTCTGTATCCTAACTTCATGCCCTTAACTTTATGCCCTACAGCCACCATTTGTGAGAATTAAATAAATGATTCCTTCAACAAATTTATCCCAATGCTTGGCATACAGCTAGTGTTCAATAAATAATAGCTATAGAATTTAAAATGAATAGAACAGTAGGTTGTTTAAAAGGTATAAAACAGAAATATCCTAGCAAAGACTTTTCATTCAGAAACAGAAAACTGAAGTGTAGACATATGACTTTGTCAATTTCAAATGTTTTCTTAAGCAATTAAATCTGTTATTTAAAAATTTAAAGTAATTAAACTTAAAGCTATCTATATGTTCATTAATTTATCTATACAAAAATAAGTATCAGCAACATATATATATATGATAGTCCTTCAGAATAGAGAGGCATGTTAAGCAAATTAGACATAGATAATTCTCTCAGGAGCTTGTCATTTATAGGTGCTCATAGGACCTGAACGAAGACATTTGAGATTGTTTGTCATTCTTCAGTTGGTTTCTTCAGTTAGTCAGGAAGTAGATCACTTATTTAGCTAGTATTTCATGAGACTCTCCTCTGTGACTTTCAGGAACTCTGCCTTGACTCTGGGATACATTAGTGAATAACACAGAAGTTGAATTTATTCTCACGGAAGCAAAATTTCATAAAATATTCACCAATAACATCTTTGAATGGTTCAACATTAGTCAAAACTGCTTAGGGCAGGGGCAACTAGAACACATATAATGGAAGAAATGCTGTTTTCACTGGACCTTAAAGAAAGGTAAGAGTTGGCACAGTGGAGATAAGGCTAGAAAAGCATTCTTAAAACAATGTAAACTGACACACTTGGAAGCCCCTTCGTGGGCGGAGACTGCGGGTGGCGGAGGGGCTAAGCTTCGGGGCCACGGAGGACAGCACAGCAACAGGGGTGCGGAGGGCAAAACAGAGAGATTCCCGCATGGAGGATTGGTGCCGACTGGCACTCACCAGCCCGAGAGGCTTGTCTGCTCACCCGCCGGGGTGGGCAGGGGCTGGAAGCTGAGGCTCCAGCTTCGGTCAGATCCCAGGGAAAGGACTGGGGTTGGCTGCATGAACACAGCCTGAAGGGGGTTAGTGCACCATGGCTAGCTGGGAGGTAGTCTGGGAAAAAGTCTGGACCTGCCGAAGAGGCAAGAGACTTTTTCTTCCCTCTTTGTTTCCTGGTGCATGAGGAGAGGGGATTAGGAGCGCTGCTTAAAGGAGCTCCAGAGACGGCCGTGAGCCGTGGCTATCAGCGCTGACTCCAGAGACGGGCATGAGACGCTAAGGCTGCTGCTGCTGCCACCAAGAAGACTGTATGCGAGCACAGGTCACTCTCCACACCACCCTTCCGAGGATCCTGTGCAGCCCGCCACTGCCAGGGTCCCGGGATCCAGGGACAACTTCCCCGGGAGAATGCACAGCACGCCTCAGGCTGGTGCAACGTCCCACTGGCCTCTGCCGCCACAGGCTCGCCCCGCATCTGTACCCCTCCCTCCCCCTGGCCTCAGTGAGCCAGAGCCCCCAAATCAGCTGTTCCTTTAACCCCGTCTTGTCTGAGCGAAGAACAGAGGGCCTCTGGCAACCTACATGCAGATGCGGGGCCAAATCCAAAGCAGAAGCCCGGGACCTGTGCAAACAAAGAAGAGAAAGGGAAATTTCTCCCAGCAGCCTCAGGAGCAACAGATTAAATCTCCACAATCAACTTGATGTACCCTGCATCGGTGGAATACCTGAATAGACAATGAATCATCCCAAATTGAGGAGGTGAACTTTGAGAGAAAGATTTATTATTTTTTCCCCTTTTCCTCTTTTTTGTGAGTGTGTATGTGTATGCTTCTGTGTGAGATTTTGTCTGTATAATTTTGCTTTCACCATTTGTCCTAGCATTCTGTCCATCTGGTTTTTTATCTTTTTTTACTTAAAAATTATTTTTTCTTAATAATTATTTTTATTTTAATAACTTTATTTTATTTTATCTTACTTTATCTTATTTTATTTTGTCCTCTTTCTTTCTGTCTTTCTACTTTTTCTCCCTTTTATTCTGAGCTGTGTGGATGAAAGGCTCTAGGTGCTGCAGCCACGAGTCAGTGCTGTGCCTCTGACGTTGGAGAGCAAATTCATGACACTGGTCCACACAAGACCTCCCAGCTCCACGTAATATCAAGCGGCGAAAATCTCCCAGAGATCTCCATCTCAACACCAACACCTAGCTTCACTCAACGACCAGCAAGCTACAGTGCTGTACACCCTATGCTAAACAACTAGCAAGACAGGAACACAAACCCACCCATTAGCAGAGAGGCTGCCTAAAATCATAATAAGTCCACAGACACCACCAGACGTGGACCTGCGCACCAGAAAGACAAGATCCAGCCTCATCCACCAGAACACAGGCAATAGACCCCCTCCACCAGGAAGCCTACACAACCCCACTTAACCAAGCGGGGCCACTGGGGACAGACACCAAAAACAACGGGAACTACGAAGCTGCAGCCTGCAAAATGGAGACCCCAAACACAGTAAGATAAGCAAAATGGGAAGACAGGAAAACACACAGCAGATGAAGGAGCAAGATAAAAACCCACCAGACCTAACAAATGAAGAGGAAATAGGCAGTCTATCTGAAAAAGAATTCAGAATAATGATAGTAAAGATATCCATAATCTTGGAAATAGAATAGAGAAAATGCAAGAAACATTGAACAAGAACTTAGAAGAACTAAAGAGGAAACAAGCAATGATGAACAACACAATAAATGACATTAAAAATACTCTAGAAGGGATCAATAGCAGAATAACTGAGGCAGAAGAACGGATAAGTGACCTGGAAGAAAAAAGAGTGGAAATAACTACTGCAGGGCAGAATAAAGAAAAAAGAATGAAAACAACTGAGGACAGTCTCAGAGACATATGGGACAACATTAAATGCACCAACATTAGAATTATAGGGATCCCAGAAGAAGAAGAGCAAAAGAGAGGGACTGAGAAAATATTTGAAGAGATTATAGTTGAAAACTTCCCTAATATGGGAAAGGAAATAGTTAATCAAGTCCAGGATGCACAGACAGTCCCATACAGGATAAATCCAAGGAGAAACAGGCCAAGACACATATTAATCAAACTGTAAAAAATTAAATACAAAGAAAGCATATTAAAAGCAGCAAGGGAAAAACAACAAATAACACACAAGGGAATCCCCATAAGATTAACAGCTGATCTTTCAACAGAAACTCTGCAAGCCAGAAGGGACTGGCAGGACATATTTAAAGCGATAAAGGAAGAAAACCTACAACCAAGATTACTCTACCCAACAAGGATCTCATTCAGATTTGATGGAGAAATTAAAACCTTTACAGACAAGCAAAAGCTGAGAGAGATCAGCACTACCAAATCAGCTTTACAACAAATGCTAAAGGAAGTTCTCTAGGCAAGAAACACAGGAAAAGAAAAAGACCTACAAAAATAAACCCAAAGCAATTAAGAAAATGGGAATAGGAACACACATATTGATAATTACCTTAAATGTAAATGGATTAAATTCTCCAACCAAAAGACACAGACTGGCTGAATGGATACAAAAACAAGACCCATATATAAGCTGTCTACAAGAGACCCACTACAGACCTAGGGACACATACAGACTGAAAGTGAGGGGATAGAAAAAGATATTCCATACAAATGCAAACCAAAAGAAAGCTGGAGTAGCAATTCTCATATCAGACAAAATAGACTTTAATATAAAGACTATTAGAAGAGACAAAGAAGGACACTACATAATGATCAAGGGATCGATGCAAGTAGAAGATATAACAATTGTAAGTGCTTATGCACCAAACATAGGAGCACCTCATTACATAAGGCAAGTAATAACAGCCATAAAGGGGAAATGAACACTAACACATTCATAGTAGGGGACTATAACACCCCACTTTCACCAAAGGACAGGTCATCCAAAATGAAAATAAATAAGGAAACACAAGCCTTAAATGATACATTAAACAAGATGGACTTAATTGATATTTATAGGGCATCTAAAAACAACAGAATACACATTTTTCTCAAGTGCTCATGGAACATTCTCCAGGATAGATCATATCTTGGGTCACAAATCAAGCCTTGGTGATTTTAACGAAATTGAAATTGTATCAAGTATCTCTTCTGACCACAACGCTATGTGATTAGATATCAATTACAGGAAAAGATCTGTAAAAAGTACAAACACATGGAGGCTAAACAATACACTACTTAATAACGAAGTGACCACTGAAGAAATCAAAGAGGAAATCAAAAAATACATAGAAACAAATGACAATGGAGACACGACGACCCAAAACCTATGGGATGCAGCAAAAGCAGTTCTAAGAGGGAAGTTTCGAGCAATACAATCCTACCTTAAGAAACAGGAAACATCTCGAATAAACAACCTAACCTTGCACCTAAAATAATCAGAGAAAGAAGAACAAAAAAACCCAAAATTAGCAGAAGGAAAGAAATAATAAAGATCAGATCAGAAATAAATAAAAAAAGAAATGAAGGAAACAATAGCAAAGAACAATAAAACTAAAAGCTGGTTCTTTGAGAAGATAAACAAAATTGATTAACCATTAGCCAGAACCATCAAGAAAAAGAGGGAGAAGACTCAAGTCAATAGAATTAGAAATGAAAAGGAGAAGTAACAACTGACACTGTAGAAATACAAAAGATAATGAGAGACTACTACAAGCAACTCGATGTCAATAAAATGGACAACCTGGAAGAAATGGACAAATTCTTAGAAATGCACAACTGCCAAGACTGAATCAGGAAGAAACAGAAAAAATGAACAAACCAATCACAAGCACTGAAATTGAAACTGTGATTAAAAATCTTCCAACAAACAAAAGCCCAGGACCAGCTGGCTTCACAGGCGAATTCTAGCAAATATTTAGAGAAGAGCTAACACCTATCCTTCTGAAACTCTTCCAAAATACAGCAGAGGGAGGAACACTCCCAAACTCACTGTACGAGGCCACCATCACCATGATACCAAAACCAGACAAGGATGTCACAAAGAAAGAAAACTACAGGCCAATATCACTGATGAACATAGATGCAAAAATGCTCAACAAAATACTAGCAAACAGAATCCAACAGCACATTAAAAGGATCATACACCATGATCAAGTGGGGTTTATTCCAAGAATGCAAGGATTCTTCAATATATGCAAATCAATCAATGTGATACACCTTATTAACAAATTGAAGGATATAAACCATACAATCATCTCAATAGATGCAGAGAAAGCTTTCAACAAAATTCAACACCCATTTATGATAAAAACCCTGCAGAAAGTAGGTATAGAAGGAACTTTCCTCAACATAATAAAGGCCATATATGACAAACCCACAGCAAACATCATCCTCGATGGTGAAAAACTGAAAGCATTTCCACTAAGATCAAGAAAAAGAAAAGTTTGCCAACTCACACCACTCTTATTCAACATAGTTTTGGAAGTTTTAGCCACAGCAATCAGAGAAGAAAAAGAAATAAAAGGAATCCAAATCAGAAAAGAAGAAGTAAAGCTGTCACTGTTTGCAGATGACACGATACTATACACAGAGAATCCTAAAGATGCTACCAGAAAACTACTAGAGCTAATCAATGTATTTGGTAAAGTAGCAGAATACATAATTAATGCACAGAAATCTCTGATATTCATATACACTAATGATAAAAAATCTGAAAGTGAAATTTAGAAAACACTCCCATTTACCACTGCAACAAAAATAATAAAATATATAGGAATAAACCTACCTAAGGAGACAAAAGACCTGTATGCAGAAAATTATAAGACACTGATGAAAGAAATTAAAGATGATACAAATAGATGGAGAGATATACCATGTTCTTGGATTGGAAGAATCAACATTGTGAAAAATGACACTACTACCCAAAGCAATCTACATATTCACTGCAATCCCTATCAAACTACCACTGGCATTTTTCACAGAACTAGAACAAAAAATTTCACAATTTGTATGGAAACACAAAAGACCCCGAACATCCAAAGCAATCTTGAGAACGAAAAACGGAGCTGGAGGAATCAGGTTCCCTGACTTCAGACTGTACTACAAAGCTACAGCAATCAAGACAGTATGGTACTGGCACAAAAACAGAAATAAAGATCAATGGAACAGGATAGAAAGCCCAGAGATAAACCCACACAAATATGATCATATTATCTTTGATATAGGAGGCAAGAATATACAGTGGAGAAAAGACAGCCTGTTCAATAAGTGGTGCTGGGAAAACTGGACAGGTACATGTAAAAGTATGAGATTAGAACACTCCCTAACACCATACACAAAAATAAGCTCAAGGACTACCCTGGTGGTACAGTGGTTGAGAGTCCGCCTGCCAATGCAGGGGACACAGGTTCGTGCCCTGGCCTTAGAAGATCCCACATGCCGCAGAGCAGCTGGGCCCGTGAGCTGTGGCCACTCGGCCTGCACGTCCGGAGCCTGTGCTCTGTAACGGGAGAGGCCACAACAGTGAGAGGCCCATGTACAGCAAAAAAAAAAAAAAAAGCTCAAAATGGATTAAAGGCCTAAATGTAAGGGCAAAAACTATTAAATTCTTAGAGGAAAACGTAGGCAGAACACTCTATGACATAAATCACAGCAAGATCCTTTTTGATCCACCTCCTAGAGAAATGGAAATAATGACAAAATAAACAAATGGGACCTAATGAAACTTAAAAGCTTTTGCACAACAAAGGAAACCATAAACAAGCCCAAAAGACAACCCTCAGAATGGGAGAAAGTATTTGCAAATGAAGCAACTGAAAAATTATTAATCTCTTAAATTTACAAGCAGGTCATACAACTCAATAACAGAAAAACAAACAATCCAATCCAAAAACGAGCAGAAGACCTAAACAGACATTTCTCCAAAGAAGGAATACAGATTGCCAACAAACACATGCAAGAATGCTCAACATCATTAATCATTAGAGGAATGCAAATCAGAACTATAATGAGATATCATCTCACACCAGTCAGAATGGCCATCAACAAAAAATCTCGAAACAATAAATGCTGGAGAGGGTGTGGAGGAAAGGGAACACTCTTGCACTGCTGGTGGGAATGTGAATTGGTACAGCCACTATGGAGAACAGTATGGAGGTTCCTTAAAAAACTACAAATAGAACTTCCATACGACCCAGCAATCCCACTACTGGGCATATACCCTGAGAAAACATAATTCAAGAGTCATGTACCAAAATGTTCATTGCAACTCTGTTTACAATAGCCAGGAGGTGGAAGCAACCTAAGTGTCCATCATCAGATGAATGGATAACAAAGATGTGGCACATATATACAATGGAATATTACTCAGTCATAAAAATAAACGAAATGGAGTTATTTGTAGTGAGGTGGATGGACCTAGAGTCTGTCCTACAGAGTGAAGTAAGTCAGAAAGAGAAAGACAAATACCGTATGCTAACACATATATATGGAATCTAAGAAAAAATAAAACGTCATGAGGAACATAGGGGTAAGACGGGAATAAAGACACAGACCTACTAGAGAATGGACTTGAGGATATGGGGAGGGGAAGGGCAAGCTGTGACAAAGTGCGAGAATGGTATGGACATATATACTACCAAACATAAAATAGATAGCTAGTGGGAAGCAGCCGCATAGCACAGGGAGATCAGCTCGGTGCTTTGTGACCACCTAGAGAGGTGAGATAGGGAGGGTGGGAAGGAGAGAGACACAAGAGGGAAGAGATATGAGAACATATGTATATGTATAACTGATTCACTTTGTTATAAAGCAGAAACTGACACACCATTGTAAAGCAATTATACTGCAAGAAAGATTTAAAAAAAAAAACAACAACAATGTAAACTAAAAATTGGAGATGGCAAGATGTTGGACAAATACTGAAAAAATTTAGAAGTTACATTTATATTTAATTTAGAACAGTGTTTCTCAAATTTTGCTGAACATTAAATCACACAAAAAGTCTTTATAACTCCCAATGCCCAGTTCTCAATCCATATCAATTAATATGTCTAGATCAGGTGCTAGGCTGCAGTATTTTTTTTTTTTTAAGATCCTCTGGTGATCTCAGTGTGCAGCAAATTTTGAGAACCACATATTTGGAGTATAAAATGTGAAATTTAAACATTCTTAGAGGAAAAAATAGACTGTAGTTAGATTTTAAAACTATTTGAATCTCAAGGAAAACCATTTAAACATAATTCAGTAGGATATGTGAAGTAATCAGAGAAGATATTCTAGAAGCAAGAGATAACTTTGTCCTAAAATCAAGGGAAAGGAAACTTTATGTTGTGATCAAAGCACTAAAATATCAAGGAGAATGATAACAGAAAAATAGCTTATAGAATTTGGCAACTAGAATGCATTTGATAACTTTCAAGAAGTGGTTTCGGAGAGCAGCAAGGGAAAGGACTGGATTCCAAGTGGTGAGAAAGTAGCAAATATTAGTATACAACTACTTCCTAAATATACTTGAACATAAAGTGAAATTTGGAGCTATTGTGTGTAAAACAAAACAAAATAAAAACAAAGAAAAAAACAGGGAGGAATAGTGTACTTGGTTATGTTAGTAGGCTAGAGGAAAGGTAACAGCAGAGAGAATAGAGAGATGAAGATAATGGATTATATGCTTACATACTTGAGGGTGTTTGCATTTTAATTTCTATTGTCCTATAAGAGAATGTATGTGACGGATATGGGTGCAGGTAGCTTATTTGAGAAATGAACCCAAGAATCAAAGTGAGAAAAAAAGGAAAGTGAGACCAGGAAGGAGGAAGATTCAATATCAGAATGTTTTTGAGGTTACTTATATGAGCAATGGGGGCTCGATCCAGGGAATCTCTGAGAAGTGTCAGGCATGCTTTCCAGTATTATGCATATGAGATATGTGAGATCAGAGTATTTCTCTATTTGCTCTAATCCCTCAATGCTTGTGGGGGTCCTAGGGGATTAACTCCTCTTCATGTCTTGGCTGTGCTATAACTAGGTCCAGTATGCTCTCATTGTGTGTAGAAGACCTTGAGGTAGAAAACAGAAGTTGGTGGCTGGCAGTAAGAGGCAGGTTTGAGTTCACATTGATCCATGCACTGCAACTGTGGCTGCAATTAGAAGAGGATTGAGGGGATGATACAGACATCACATGTTTCCTACAGTAAGTATTACAAGACTGATACAAATGAAAGAATACCAAAGAAAGGACCAAGTATGAAGTAGTAGCCTTGAAAAGATGAGAAATTATTCAGAAAAATGAAAAATAGGGACTCCATGGCCTACGAATTGGGGGTCAGTCAGTGGTAAAAGGACTATAGAAGGAACAACCAGCCTTCAATCAAGATAAGGAGATCAACATGTAAGATCAGAATGATGGAGTAAACAATTAGAGAAGGCCAGAATTCACACAGGGAAGTGCTAATAGGTGAGATAGCAGTAATGGTAGGAATATATTCTATGGAAATGAAAAGTATGAAAAGATGTGAGTGTGGAGTTTGGAGGGAGCATTCATTAGAAAAAGAAGTTGTGATTTTTCTTTTTTTTTTTTTCGGTATGCAGGCCTCTCACTGTTGTGGCCTCTCCCGTTGCGGAGCACAGGCTCAGCGGCCATGGCTCACGAGACCAGCGGCTCCGCGGCATGTGGGATCTTCCCAGACCGGGGCATGAACCCGTCTCCCCTGCATCGGCAGGCGGACTCTCAACCACTGCACCACCAGGGAAGCCCCAGAAGTTGTGATTTTTCTATGTTGAAGATAAAAGATGGAGAACACAAGAAACTGCTGTACATCCGGTGCTTGATATATTCTGTTCTTATCAAAACTTTGTGTTAGGTATTAATACTGTTAGTTGATATTCATGGAAACTGAGGCTAGAGGTTCACCTAGAATGTGCATTCAGATCTGCTTGTCACAAAACCTTTATTAATCCAATTGGCCATATTAATTCCTTTGGAGATAGGAACAAGTTTATAATTAAGTAACTATTTAATCTATGGGCAGAAAGAATTTGATACCATAAAGATAGCAACTTACATGCTATTGTTTTAGTTCTAATTCATATAGCATGGCTAAAGGAGATGCCAGAACTGAGTCATTCCTGACATGTTATTTTTTTTGGGGGGTGGAGTGTCAGGTGGGTCGGGAGGACTGGTCAGGGTAGGGCTGGGGATAAGACTCATAAAAGGGAGGGAGAACAGGCAGAATATAAAAAACGAGAGCAAAGTTCAACAGACAGACTTCAGCCAGATGGCAGGTGTGCCAGTTGGAGAAACAAGGCAGAAAGCAGTTCTTAAATATCAGTATCAAAGTAATGTTTTGAGCCACTTAGTTTCCACTGCTGTGTATTAGTCAACAAATATCATTGAGTAATACCATGTTTCTAAACGTGAACAGCACAGAAATATTCTTCTCAAACCTGCTTTGTAGTAAGGAAAACAAATATAAACAAGTATTAAAATAACATTTTAAGTGGCATAAAGGAAATGTACAAAATATTGTGGTATATAATTTAGGATTCTTTTCTTGTGTGAGTGGTTAGCGAAATAACTCCCGGGTAAGTAAGTGGAATGAACTGGGGTGAAATCCAGGAAACAGGAGTTCTAGCAGTAACTCTGGCATTTGTTAGTTTTGTGACAGTTAATTTAATTTCCTCACTCTTTTGTTTCCTTATCTGAAAAGTTTTATTAACTACACTAGAAGTAAATTTTAAGAGCCAGGCAAGAGGAAAATGATTTACAAAATAATAATGTTAAGCAAAAAATGTTCATTTTTCCTAGCATGGTCGTAGAAATGCATTCAAATCAGCAAACTGAAGTTCAGAGTTTACTGAAAACAATGCTTCTGTCAAAATCTGACAGATGCATCTTGGACATCTCCTAAGCTGTCACTGGATTACCAGTCACCCAAAGCAATCATTTTTGATAGGTCTTCTTCAATACTAAGATAGTGTTTGGAATCCTGACCCTATTAGGGAATAGTAGAAACAGAAAGAAGCACAAGAAGCATAGAAGCAATATTAGTTGTCAGCAGTGTTATCAGAACAGCTAAGTACAGAATGCTTTAAGATATGTACCCAAGAACTGTGGATTTTGCTTTTAGGGATTTTAACAGCATGAAATGCTTTTTTTTCAATCAAAAGAAATGTAAAATAATAATGATACAAATTTCTAAAAAGAATAATGAAATCCTGCACATTGTGAAAGTCTTGCTTGTGAAAAAGCCCCTGGAGCATCATACAAGTCAAATGCTGCCAAATTCTATTTCTAGACTGAATTTTCCTTGGCCTCAGGGAAGAGCTGTCAAATGTTTCTTGATTAAAATTCAGACAAAGCCATGGAGTCAATTGATAACTTTTAACGAATAAAGTCAGATTAATAAATGTTTGTTGGCTTGACTTGGGGAAAAAAGCCCTGCTAATTTATTGCATTCCAACTTCATACTGTGGAAGGAAAATGGAGAAAACAAAGGTATATAAATTAATAATAACCCATAATTTTAGCATCCTTATATAAATTGCAGTCATTCAGATCATGACAAGAATGGATTTAGGTGGACAACCTAAGTACTACACCAATTGTCTCTATGATTCCTTTTGAGGAAAGGAGGTACAGTAATGAATTCTTTAAAGGCAATGTATTTCCAACTATACACTTCATGAAAAAGTAGTTTTTAGTCCTTAACATTTTTTATATGTGAAGCTATTTAATTGTATTCTGTTGAAAGTGTCTATGTATAAGCATAACATTGGAATCAGTGTTTCTATAATACTGTATATTAGAAAATTCAGTAATAGGAACTCACATTCCTAACTTAAAGCTGCCTGCTTTTATCTCACCATTCAAAATACACAGCACTACTGAAACTTAAACTTAGTATGAATGAACACGAGACATGTATTAATTGCTTTAAACCCTTTATTTTGGAATTCTTAACTTTTATTAACATAATATAATTTCTTCACCAAAAAAAATAAAGATAGCACATACAGACATACCTCGCTTTATTTTGTTTTGCTTTATTAATCTTTATAGATATGTATATACATATGTTATATATATATATATATATTCTTTTTTTCTTTTTACAAAGTGAAGGTCTGCTGTGGCAACCCTGCATCAAGCAAGCACAAATTTTCCAACAGCATTTGCTCACCTGTTGTTTCTGTATTACATCTGGGTAATTCTCACAATATTTCAAACTTTTTCATTATTATTATATTTGTCATGGTGATCTTTGATGAGCGGTTTAATCTCACAACTGTAATTGTTTTGAGGTGCCATGAACTGTGCCCATACAAGACAGTGAACTTAATGGATAAATGTTATGTGTTCTGACTGCTCAACAACTCTTGTTCTCCCTTCTCTCTCCTGTTGCTCAAGCTTCCCTATTCCCTGACACACAACAATATTGAAATTAGGCCTATCAATAACCTTACAATGGCCCCTTAGTGTTCAAATGAAAGGGAAAGTCACATGTTTCTCTCTTTAAATCAAAAGCTAGACATAATTAAACTTAGTGAGGAAGGCATTTCAGGAGCCAACATAGGCCAAAAGCTAGGCTTCTTGCACCAAACAGCTAAGTTGTGAATGCAAAGAAAAAGTACTTGAAGGAAATTAAAAGTGCTACTCAGTGAACAAACAACTGATAATAAAGCAAAACTGACTAACTAGTGATAATGGAGAACGTTTTAATGATGTGGATAGAAGATAGAACAATCACAACATTCCCTTAAACCAAAGCCTGATCCAGATAGGCCAATCACAACATTCCCTTAAGCCAAAGCCTGATCCAGAGCAAGGTTCTAACTCTCTTTAATTCTATGAAGGCTGAGAGAGGTGAGGAAGCTGTAGAAGAAATCTTGAAGCTAGCAGAGGTTGGTTCATAAGGTTGAAGGAAAGAAAACATCTCTATAATATAAAAGTGCAAGGTGAGCAGCAAGTGCTGATGTAGAAGTTGCACCAAGTATTCCAGAAAATCTAGCTAAGATAATTAGTGAAGTGTGGCTCTACTAAACAACAGATTTACATTGTAGCCAAAACAGCCTTATATCGGAAGATGGCATCTAGGACTTTTATAGCTAGAGAGGGGAAGTCAATGCCTGGCTTTGAAGCTTCATAGGACAGGCAGACTCTCTTGTTAGGGGCTAATGCAACTGGTGACTTTAAGTTAAAGCCAACACTTAACCACCATTCTGAAAATCCTATGGCCATTAAAAATTATGTTAAATCTACTCTGCCTATGCTCTAAATAGAATGACAAAGCCTGGATGGCAGCACATCTGTTTACAACATGGTTTAATGAATATTTTAACACCACTCTTGAAGCCTACTGCTCAGCAAAAAAACAAAACAAACAAACAAAGAAACAATTCTTTCAAAATATTACTGCTTATTGATAATGCTCCTAGTTACCCAAGAGCTCTGATGGAATTGTACAAGGTTAATGTCATCTTCTTGCCTGCTAATCCAACATCTATTCTGCATCCCATGGATCAAGGAGTCATTTTGACTTTCAAATCCTATTACTTAAGAAATATATTTTGTAAGGCTATAGCTGTCATCAATATGATTCCTCTGATGGATCTGGGCAAAATAAATTGAATACATGCTGGAAAGGATTCATCATTCTAGATGTCATTAAGAACGTTTGTGATTCAGAGTAGAAATTAAAATAACATTAACAGGAGTTTGGAATAAGTTGATTCCAACCCTCAGGGATGACTTTGGGTGTTCAAGACTTTAGTGAAGGAAGTAACTGCAGATATGCTGGAAATAATAAGGAAAGTAGAATTAGAAGTGGAACTTGAGGATGTGGCTGAACTACTGCAATCTCATGATACAACTTTAATGGCTGAGAAGTTGCTTATTATGGATGAGCAAAGAAAGTGGTTTCTTGAGACAGATTCTACTCCTGGTAAAGATGCTGTGAAGTTGATTGAAATGACAACAAAGGACTGAAAACATTAAATAAACCTAGTTGATAAAGGAGTGGCAGAGTTTGAGGGGATTGACTCCAATTTTGAAAAAAAATCTACTGTGGACAAAATGCTATCAAACAGCATTGCATGCTACAGAGAAATTTTTTGTTAAAATAAGAGAATTGATGTGACAAACTTCATTGTCTTATTTTAAGAAATTGCCACAACCACCTCAAATTACAGCAATCACCACCATGATCAGTCAACAGCCATCAATATTTAGGCAAGACCCTTCACCAGCAAAAAGATTATGAAGGATCAGATGATGGTGAGCATTTTTTAACAATAATGTCTTTTAAATTAATATATGTACATTGTATTTTTCTGCCTAAAGCTACTGCACACTCAATAAACTAGAGTATAGTGTAAGCATAAAATATATATACACTATAAAACCAAAAAAAATTGTATGACTAACTTTTGCAACATTCACTTTGGGTCTGGAACTGAACCCACAATAACTCTGAGATTGCCTCCACTTTATAATGCATTGGAGAGTATTTCAAGCAATTCTTCTATTTTATTTCAGAAATAGAAACATATTTTTTAAATATGTATGTATGCTCTCATTTTAAAAGTTATGCTTTATATTCCTGAAATCATGCTGGGTTATGGAATAAAGATGAAAAAGACACATTCTTTCTGCCAAGAAATTGCAGATAATTACGATACAGTGTGATGAGCAAGACAATAGATGTATGTATAGAAAAACTCTGCATCTGGGAGTGCACATTTTCCAAGAGCTCAGTATTAAGGTGTGAATTAGTGTTTAGAAGATAATTATCACAGAGGAGCATGTGCAAAGACCTAGAGGCTTGAGATAACAAAGTGTTCTAGAGAATACAAAGTAGTTCAGTATCACTGTAATGAAACTTGTTCATTGGACTATTGTGGAAGATGATAAAGTTTAAACAGTGGTAGGTAGAAAATATAAATTTCACATCACTGGGAATTAATTTAAAAACTCTTAAAACAGATTAACATAGTATAAGATTCTGTCTCACTTTAAGCATACCAAAAAATGCAGCCTTTATTTCCTCGATATTTAAACAGAATATGAAAAAAATGAAATGCAAAATGGTCAAAACAAGAAGATATTGTATCTTCATTCTCTGGATTGATAGTAAACAAAAAAAAAATTCTTAAAAAGGAAGGGGAAAAATATGATGCAGGTGAATAATTGTGAATAGAGTACAAAATTTCACTGGAAATGGAGGAAAAGCAAAATTACATTTATACTGAATACCCAAGCACAGATGGCAATAAAATCAGCAAGCATCATGTTATTCCACACTCTACACCAACACATCCACAGAGAACTCCTTGACCTCCCAACAGGAAGAAATCTCCATTCTCTAAAATCTATCGGCAATGATTTCCAAATATTTGTCTACATCAGTTTCAAAGCCAAACCTTAAAAATGTATACATATCTAAGCTTCACTTCAGAACATGTGGACCTGTGACTAAGGAACAGGAGCTTTAATTTGTTATTTATAAAATAAAACTGAAATCCTTAGATTGCTCTAACAAAATGCCAGGTTTGGGCACCTAAGTGTTATAACTATTGTGTTAATCAGTTACATTATTTGTGTCAGTCAAATGCATAATTGTTATGCATATGAATCCCTAATGAATCTGTTTTATTAATTTCTATATCCATAACATTGTCTAATATTATACCTGATTCTTATGAATATTTATTGAATAAATTCATTTATTTACTCAATCTATTCAGAATACATATATGTATATGTGTATAAATGGATGTATCACTAATAGATTTTTTCTCCAGCATTTATTATACTCCTCTCAACTATATAATTGACAGCTATATTTTAGTGACTTTTTCCCATATGATCTTTGATTATTAGGGAACATTTGTTCCATAGCCCAGGCTTCAGAATGTCCACTTACTTTTAATCAAGTATAATAAATCTTTCTCCTAGTAACTAATCACTGTTAGCATATATGATCTACAATAAGGTTCAAAGACAGGTAAATTCCATGCTATTATTTATATCTAGATCTACATAAATCAAACATAACCATATTGCACCATAATGTTAGGTCAAATAATCCTTCAACTTTCAGTAATATTTATTTTGAGATAAAGATGATGATAAAAACTAGAATTAATCTGCCTTTGGTCTACAGAAATGAAGATTTTTTTTCTCAATTATTCTAATCTATGAGGGAACAATCAATTTATCTGGGTAGTTCTCTTAATTAAATGAAATGTACTCCAAATTCAATTAAATACAATGTATTGAACTTAGAAGTTCCTAAATACAGTATATTATCTTACATGTAGATTTATTTCCTCACTTAATTCAGCACAACAATAACATGATGTAGGTGTTATAATTACCATTTTATAAATGATAAAATGGATGCTTTAAGAATTTAAGTAGCTGACTATTCACACACAGCCATTATTTGGACGTAAATCTGTCCTTTCCACTACATCAACTTCATCCTGTGAGTAATAAGCTAATGGGACAAATCCTTAAGAATAACCTGTGAAATCAATAATTGGATATGATTATGTAAGACTTATCTGCAAATCTGAAACACCTGGGCTTTAAAAAAATTTTACAAATAATCAGACCCAACCCTAGATTTCCAAATCAGTCTCTTCTGAGATAGAGTCCAGAAAGCTGAATTTATACATTTTCTCACAACTGCCTTTGACTTACCCAGCTTAGGGATGTATAGTCTGTAAGAAACTCTGGTTTCCCAAATGCAATAATCAATTTGCCACTAAAATTGTATTGAGTTTGGTAAGCTAAATATTTACCTAATAACTTAAATAATAATAAAATGCCATATATCAAAACTGGGAAAATTTTGATTCATTGACATATATGTGTGATTTTTTCATTCTTCAACATATGTCAGCACAAATAAAATACTTATTTCAGAATTAAAGCTTTTATACATATATATATATGTGCATATTATAGATATATAAATCTATATCTATGTATGTATAATTTGATATTATAAAGCTGATGCTAGATAGTTGTCAATAAATGATGTTTCCCAAAATATATCCTTTGGTTCAGGGTCCTTGAATCAATTTTTGATTAAATGGAAAATTTCCCTCTGTTCTGTCAGTAATTTCTATACATGATAGGAAATGAATTAAACTTTTTTAAAAATCAGGATTTAATGTTATAATTGAAGTTACTACGTAGTGTTCATATAATGTCTTTATTGACTAATTTCAAAACAATTTCATAGAGTAAGTTTAAGAAACATTTACTAGTATTTTCTGTTTTAATTAAACTGTTGACCAATGTTTCCCAAAGACATGCTGTTTCTTGAGATTTGAGTAAAATAGTGATTATATACCATCCTCATTGATTAAATTCTTATAGATCAGAGCTTTGAGTTAAATGACATATTTTAGTATGCCTGATATCTGAATCTACATAGAAGAGTGTATTAAAATTGTAGCTAACAGAGATGACCTTACCAAATTCTTCATATATACAAGGTTTGTTATCTATCAAAATCAAATTAACAAAAACATTAAAAGAAATCTGAGCCAAATTAGTTATCATTATCAACATGAATATAAGATAGATGGTTTCCTATGTATGCATTTTTTACATTCATCACAACATTTAGTAAGGCCCTTATTTTGTTTTGATGCTTTGATTTTCCTTAATGCAATTTACTATGTCATTCACAAAAATATAATATCAAAACTCATCAGTTTAGCAGCTGAGAACCTCTACCAAGGAGAATCAGAAATATATGAGCAGACTTTAGGTCAAAACAAAATTTTTTTAACATCTTTATTGAAGTATAATTGCTTTACAATGGTGTGTTAGTTTCTGCATTATAACAAAGTGAATCAGTTATACATATACATATGTTCCCATATCTCTTCCCTCTTGCATCTCCCTCCCTCCCACCCTCCCTATCCCACCCCTCTAGGTGGTCACAAAGCACCAAGCTGATCTCCTTGTGCCATGTGGCTGCTTCCCACTAGCTATCTATTTTACATTTGGTAGTGTATATATGTCCATGTCACTCTCTCACTTTGTCACAGCTTACCCTTCCCCCTCCCCATATCCTCAAGTCCATTCTCTAGTAGGTCTGTATCTTTATTACCATCTTACCCCTAGGTTCTTCATGACCTTTTTTCTTTTTTTTTTCCCTTAGATTCCATACATATGTGTTAGCATATGGTATTTGTCTTTCTCTTTCTGACTTACTTCACTCTGTATGACAGACTCTAGGTCCATCCACCTCACTACAAATAACTCCATTTCGTTTCTTTTTATGGCTAATATTCCATTGTATATATGTGCCGCATCTTCTTTATCCATTCATCCGATGATGGACACCTAGGTTGCTTCCACCTCCTGGCTCTTGTAAATAAAGCTGCAATGAACATTTTGGTACATGACTCTTTTTGAATTACAGTTTTCTCAGGGTATATGCCTAGTAGTGGGATTGCTGGGTCGTATGGTAGTTCTATTTGTAGTTTTTTAAGGAAACTCCATACTGTTTTCCATAGTGGCTGTATCAATTTACATTTCCACCAGCAGTGCAAGAGTGTTCCCTTTTCTCCACACCCTCTCCAGCATTTATTGTTTCTAGATTTTTTGATGAAGACCATTCTGACCGGTGTGAGATGATATTTCACTGTAGTTCTGATTTTCATTTCTCTAATGATTAATGATGTTGAGCATCCCTTCATGTGTTTGTTGGCAATCTGTATATCTTCTTTGGAGAAATGCCTATTTAAGTCTTCTGCCCATTTTTGGATTGGGTTGTTTGTTTGTTTTTTGTTATTGAGCTGCATGAGCTGCTTGTAAATTTTGGAGATTAATCCTTTGTCAATTCCTTCATTTGCAAATATTTTCTCCCATTCTGAGGGTTGTCTTCTGGTCTTGTTTATGGTTTCCTTTGCTGTGCAAAAGCTTTTAAGTTTCATTATGTCCCATTTGTTTAGTTTTGTTTTTATTTCCATTTCTCTAGGTGGTGGGTCAAAAAGGATCTTGCTGTGATTTATGTCATAGAGTGTTCTGCCTATGTTTTCCTCTAAGAGTTTGATAAAGTCTGGCCTTACATTTAGGTCTTTAATCCATTTTGAACTTATTTTTATGTATAGTGTTTGGGAGTGTTCTAATCTCATACTTTTACATGTACCTGTCCAGTTTTCCCAGCACCACTTATTGAACAGGCTGTCTTTTCTCCACTGTCTATTCTTGCCTCCTATATCAAAGATAAGGTGACCATATGTGTGTGGGTTTATCTCTGGACTTTGTATCCTGTTCCATTGATCTATATTTGTGTTTCTTTGCCAGCACCATACTGTCTTGATTACTGTAGCTTTGTAGTACAGTCTGAAGTCAGGGAGCCTGATTCCTCCAGCTCCATTTTTCGTTCTCAAGATTGCTTTGACTATTCGGGGTCTTTTGTGTTTCCATACAAATTGTGAATTTTATTTTTTAGTTCTGTGAAAAATGCCAGTGATAGTTTGATTAGGGATTGCCTTGAATCTGTAGATTGCTTTGGTAGTAGAGTCATTTTCACAATGTTGATTCTTCCAATCCAAGAACATGGTCAACAGTTGAAGCAGCAAAGAATATTTGCCTACATAGACCAGAGCAATGACTTTGAATTGGCCTGCATATGTCATTCTTCACCCTATTAATGAGGATCAAATGGGTGAAACTGTCAGCCATATGATTTTCCTTTAATTGTTTTAGTAATTCAAATTTCAAACTAGACACATTGATAGTTTATTAAACTGACTCTAGTCTTGCTGTGTACCCAGATCTCTGGGATTACATTTTGTTCATTTACAGAGCTTCAGTTTAAAACTTTCATATTGAGATGCTTATTGAAACCTTGAATTTCCATACTGCAAAATAATTAAGGACAGTTAAATAAGATTCTGCATTTTTACATCAAAAATAGTTTGTAGCTATGGATCAATCTTCGAAGTTTTAACTACACTAACAAATTCATATTGTTGAATGTGTAATTATTGTATGATTAAATAACCTGGAAAGCCCCTTCTCCCTGATAAACAAACATAATCAACCCTCTGTGATTACTTTTAAATTCAACCACCTTCTGAATCCACAAACACTATTCCAGCCTGTATAAATCTCTCCCTACCCTAAATGCTTAATCATTATAATAGTATCTAAGATTTTTAATTAAGAAATCACAGTATAGTAACATGTAATGATGACTCTGTAGTGTGTCACATATAACTTATTAGTAGTCCTAGGTGTAGACAGAGCTTGGCTTAATAGATATTTGCTGTAGACATAATGGATTGAACAAATAAATGGGTGCCTAAATGAATGAATATATGATTCAAGGAAAGGATCAAAGTTTGTAATGATGTCCTTTTTAAAAACATAAATTAAAGTATGACTAATTTTATTACTCTATTGAAGATACTTTCATAACTACCTGTGATTACACGTTTTAGAGTTAAACTACATGGTTATTCAAATAAAAAATTCTGTTCCATGAATGATATTGTCAAGGTAATGAAAAGCCAAACCACATACTGGGAAGAATATTTGCAAATGCAAATCTGATAAAGGACTGTTTTGCAAAATATACAACAATTCCCAAAACTGAATAATGAGAAAATAATGAACCCAATTAAAAAATAGGTTTAATAGGGTTATTTTTTCAATAATGAGAAAATAAACAACCCAATTAAAAAATGGACCAAAGACACTAACAGATACCTCATCAAAGAAGATATATGGATGGGAAATAAGCATATGGAAAGTTATTCTACATCATATATCATTAGGGAAATGTAAATTAAAACAGTGAGATACCACTACACACTTATTAGAATGGCAAAGTCCAGAACACTGACAACACCAAATGCTCAGAAGGATTTGAATTAACAGTAATTCTCATTCACTGCTGGTAGGAATAAAAAAATGGTGAGGCGCATGCTGTGGAGCAGCTGCGCCCGTGAGCCATGGCCGCCGAGCCTGTGTGTCCACAGCCTGTGCTCCGCAATGGGAGAGGCCACAACAGCGAGAAGCCTGTGTACCACAAAAAACAAACAAACAAACAAACAAAATTGGTGCAGCGACTTTGGAAGACATTTTGGCAGTTTCAGACATATGTAAGCATACTCTTACTATACAAAGAGCAATCAAACTCCTTGGTATTTTCCCAAACTTATGTCCACACAAAAACCTACACATAGATGTTTATAGAAGCTTTGTTTATTCATAATTGCCAAATGTGGAAGCATCCAAGATATCCTTTAGTAAATAAGTGGATTTAAAAAAAAATCAAAAAAACTGTGGTACATTCAGACAGTGGGATACTATTAGGTGCTAAAAAGAAATGAGCTGTCAAGCCATGAAAAAGCATAGAGAAACCTTAAATGCATATTATTAAGAGAAGTAGCCAATCTGAAAAATTTACACACTGTATTATTCCAACTATATAATATTTTGGAAAAGAGAAAATTATGGAGACAAGAAAAGAATCACTGGTTGCCAAGAGTTAAGGGAGAGGGGAGGATGAATAGTCAGAGACAAAAAGAATTTTCAGGGCAGTAAAAATACTTGATATGATACTTTAATAGTGAATACATATCATTATAAACTTGTCCAAACCCATAGAATGTACAATGCCAACAGTAAATCTTAATGTAGACTAAAAACTTTGGATGATAATGATGTGTCAATGTAGGTTTATCATTTTTAACAAAGGTACCATTCTGGTATATGGTGTTGATGAGGGAAGCTATGTATGTGTAGGAACAGGGGATATAAGGAAAATCTCTACCTCCTGCTCAATATTTTTTTGTGAACCTAAAACTGCTCTAAAAATAAAGTTTATTAAAAAAAATAAGAGGTTTAGAAATGTGGTATAAAGTTTTAGCTTCTAGTCCTGGATTTTTTAATCATTTACTGATTACATGACTCTTCAATGTTCTAAAAAGTTTAGGAAGGTAGAGGAATATGAAGACTAAATATTTACTGCAACTTTGAAGTCACTGATCATAGCGTAGGGGAGCCCCTCTATTGGATTGGAGTAAGAGGTGAATGAGAGAGATTGGATGAAAAGCAACAGTTTGATCCACCCACATGTCTTCCCCAACCTCTTGTAACAGATTCACTGATATTACTCCTTCTGCGTCTCTAAGTTTATGGTAGGGAGAGTCAGTACATGTTGAAACGGTGTGCAACAAATTCATAGAAAATGAAGAATAAGAGGTTACACATGGAAAGTTGAACAGAAGAGAGTTCAACTCTCTTAACTTAAACTTCAACTCTCTCAACTTAAACTTCAACTCTCTCAACTTAAACTTCCATATCCATGTCAACTAGTCACTACCATTTCCCATTAATCTGGGTTGAACTTCAATGAAGACAGATCTTCCTACAGGTAAAGTAGAACTTGATCTTCTTCAGGTTCTACTCATGACAAGGAATACTCTTCCCCACTCTCTTTTATGGTCAACTTGATGATGGAAATGATTGAAAAGCCAAAGAAACCCATTCTGGTTAAAGTAACATATCATAAAGAGCCATTTTAAATCTAGTCTCATGTACTTTTTCCTTCTTTAATCATCTTGTCATAGGTGTCAGTAAAGGGAAGGGCATCAAGGAGCAAGCCTGCTAACAATTTGACCAAGGTGCTCACATAACTTACATATAAAAACCTGGATTCTTGTCAGGTCTCATCTTTACCAATGTAACTTTAAACTTGAGTGTCAGTTAATATGTATATGCTTTGATCAGCATTATCTAACACCCAAGGCACCCCAACATTAGCCTTTACATGATGCCTTATTAAAATCCAATAGCATGCCAGGACAGGAAACTTTTCTCAAGTTAAAAAACACTCTAAAGTGGTTATCACTTTTTCCAATATTTTAGCAGGAGTCAGTAAACAATTTCTGTAAAAAGCCAATAGTAAATATTTTAGACTCTGTGTGCCATATGGTTTCTGTTGCAACCACTTAACTCTACTGTTGTAGTGTGAAAGCAGACATAGACAATATTTTAACAAGTGAATAAGGCTATGCTAAAATTAAACTTGACTTATAAAAGCAAGCAGGGCCTGAATTTGGTCCTAGGCAGTCATTTACCAGCCACTGTGTGTTATGGGTTGAATTGTATCCCACAGCCTCAAATTCATATGTTGAATTTATAAACGCAGACACACCAGAATATGACCACACTTAGAGATAGGGTCTATACAAAGGGAGTCTAGTTACAATGAAGTCATTAAGGTGAGCCCTATTCCAATATGACAGGTATCCTTATTAAAAGGGAAAATTTGAACATGGAGACACATATAGAAGGAAGACGATGTAAAGAAACATAGAGAGAAGGCAGCCATCTACAAGGCAAAGAGAGAAGACTGGAAAAAATCCATCCCTCATAGTCTTTGGAAGGAACCAACACTGCAACACATTAATTTTGAACTTTTAGTCTCCAGACTGTGAGACAATAAGTTTGTGTTGTGTAAGTCACCCAAACTGTTATATTTTGTAACAGCAACTTTAGCAAATTAATATATTATGTTATATGGACACTCAGCTACCACAGTACACCCAATCTATTACAGAAACTTTCAGCACAGTTTGATTTGCTAGATCAGAATGATGAAGTGGCAGAGCTACAACAAAATCATCAGATGAGCTTTTTCTTGCTATAAGCTCACCCAAAGTTAGCACCTTTGGGGATCATCTGTAATTAGGTTGGAACAGCATACTCAAATATACAGGCATGCCTTGTTTTATTGCACTTCACAGATATTGCAATTTTTTTTTTTTTACAAATTGAAGGTTCGTGGCAACCATGTGTTGAGCAAGTCTACCAGCACCATTTTTCCAACAGCATTATTTTTAAATTAAGTTATGTACATTGTTTTTTATATATAATGCTATAGTACACTTAATAGACTATAGTATAGTGTAAACATAGCTTTAATATACTCTGGAAACCAAGAAAGTTGTTTGACTCACTTTATTGCAATGTTTGTTTTATTGCTATGGTCTGGAACTGACCCTGCATTATCTCCAAGGTATGCCTATAGTTTTCCCCAAATCCAAAAGGTTCTACAAGGATTGTGCCTATTTTTCAAGTGATATGGGATCACAGTGTGGAAACTTGCCCTTCACTTGAAGGGAAAATTCTGACATGCTTCTGTGAACAAAGAAGGCAAATATATCTGCAGTTGTGAGATATTTGTCTCTGTGTCAGAAGAGACACAAAATAAGAGTAGACTATACACTTTTAGGTAATAAGTACCATCAAGAAAATTTAAGCAGAAAAATAGAATAGGCTCTGCTGGGTATAAACAATATAAAGCAGCAAGATATGTAGATATATGCTGAGAGACCATTCCAGGAAGATGACATAGTAAGTACAAAAGCTCTGTGTAAGAACATGCTGGTACATTTGAGAATAGCAAGGAAGCCAAAGTGGATGAGCAAATAGGTAAGTAGCAGGAGATAGGCATAAGAGGTAATGGAACTGGATAAGTAGAACAAAACATTAGAAAAAAAATACACAGCGTAAAAGAAAGCTAAAGGAAAATTTAATACAGAAGTGTAACAATGACATAATTTGACTTGACTTTTAATAAGATCAGACTAGCTACTGTGATTAGAACAGGAAGGATAGATAAAGGTATAGATGAATTAATAACAATGATAACAATCAAGTTCAGAGGTAATAATTTCTTAGACTAAGGTAGTAACAGTGGTCTTCCTGATAATTGATTGATTCTACACATATTTTGAAGGAAGAGATAATAGTATACACTGATTGCAAGTAAGGTGAGGAAAAGAGAAATACCTAGAGGGATGGTTTTACTCCAACTTCAAGCATTCCTTCCTAACTCTATTGATGAAGACATCAAGGCTGGTGAATTAGCAATATTTTTCAATTCTTCCAATCTCATTTTTCTTTATATGGATATAATTTGGCAATTATTCTTAAATTCAGCAGAATCTAATTCAAGTTTAAGAACTTAATTTCATGAGGTTTTTTTAAAAATTTAATTTTTATTTTATATTGAGGCGTAGTTGATTTACAATTTTATGATAGTTTCAGGGGTACAGCAAAGTGATTCAGTTATATATATATATATTTATATATTATAAACTTATAATATATATGAGAAGAATGTTGAGAAGAGTTCCCTGTGCTATACAGTAGGTCCTTGCTGATTATCTATTTTATATATAGTAGTGTGTATATTTTACTAATTTGGGATTAACATCATGAGTTTGTTGATATAAAATGCAATCCGGTATGTTTGCTGGAAGCCCACTTATCATCTATCCTACATGAGATAATTGGGTTTCAACAGAAATTACAAGTCTTTTAAAGACAAGAATAAGCACATCACCAACAAATAGACCAATCATCAAAACTAGATTCAGGTATGATAAGGATGTTGTTAGCTATCAGACAGGGAAATTAAAATAACTATGATAAATATCAAAGGCTCTAATGAAAATTACAAACAACAGATATAATAAGATGTTAGCACAAGAAATAAAAACCACAAGAATCGAATGGGAGACATTAAAATGTACAGCACAGTAAAACTGATAAGGTATGGCTTTAACAATTTCCTCAAAGGAATCAGAACAGACAAAAAATGCATGTACTTGAAGGACAAACAATATAAATTATCTAACTGCAATACAGAAGACACAATTAAATAGCTGGAGAAAAGAGAGCTACCATCAGGAGAAACAACAATGAGAAAAGAAAGCTAATAAAATCCAAAAAGGAACTAAAGTAAATAATAAAATAATTTTTTAAAATAGAAGCCAAAATCAATGAACTAAAATAGATTTAAAATAGATAAAATTAATGAGCTTAACATTAATTATTTGGAGAGAAAAATACATTTGAGAAATTTATAACAAGAATGATCAGGATGAAAAAGAGAGAAAAGACAAGCTGCTAATATCAGGTAACAAAATTGATATTACATATTATACACATTATAAAGACAATGAGACTATGAAGAATAAATGTGTGAATATTATCCACAAACTTAAACAGAATTAACAAATTGCTTGAAAAACACAAGTGACCAGAGACTGGCAAACAAATAGAAAATGTACTGGTCTTATATCTATTAAAATTTTGAATACATAATTGTAAAACTTCCAAAAATAAAATTTCAATGTTGCCTGAATGGCTTCAGTGGCAAATAATTTCAAATCCATAAGGGAGAAATAATGTCAATCTTTTAAACAAATAAGCAGAAACAGTAATGTATAATATAGAATTACAAGAATGTTTTAACCTTTTAAAAAAATCAATCAATGTACTTCAACACATTAACATAGTTAAGGTGAAATTTATATCATAATATTAGATGTAGAAAAAAATATCTGATACATTTAAGACTCCTATATTACAAAATGTTTCAAAAAAGTAGGCATAGAAGTAAATTAATCTGACAAATGATATCTATAAGAATCCTACAGCTAACATATTCAATGATGTATTTATCTTCTAGTTTTACTGAGATATAATTGACATAGAACTCTGTGTAAGTTTAAGGTGTACAGAAAAATTATTTGTCTTACATACATCATGAAATGATAGTCACAGTAAGTTTAGCGAACATCAATGATCTCATACAGTTACAAAATTGAAGAAAGAGAAAAATATATATTTTTCCTTGTGATGAGAACTCTTAGGAATTACTCTCTTCAAAACTTTCATATATAATAAACAGAAGTGTTAATTATATTTATCATGTTGTACATTACATCCCTTGTACTTATTTCTCTTATGACTGAGAGTTTGTACTTTTTGACTGTCTTCAACCAGTTCCCCCTCCCTCCACATCCCCAACCCTGGTAACCACAAACATGATCTCTTTTTCAATGAATTTGTTTGTTTTTTGTTGTTGTTTTTGAAGTATAACTGACCTACAATACCATTTTTTTTTACTGTGGCTTTATCTTTTTTTATTTTTTCTTTAATTTTTATTGGAGTATAGTTGATTTACAATGTTGTGTTGTTTTCTGCTGCACAGCAAAGTGAATCAGTTATGCATATAGAGAGATAGACTCTTTTTTAGATTTCCTTCTCATTTAGGTCACCACAGAGCACTGACTGGAGTTCCCTGTGCTATACAGTAGGTTCTCATTAGTTATCTACTTTACATATAGTATTGTGTATATATCAATCACAATCACACAGTTTATCCCTCCCTCCCACCCCCTTGGTAGCCATAAGTATGTTTTCTACATCTGTGGCTCTATTTCTGTTTTGTAAATAAGTTGATTTGTACCCAGTTTTTAGATTACACATATAAGCAACAACTTATGATATTTGTCTTTCTCTGATTTACTTCACCTAGTATGAAAATCTCTATGTCCATCCATGTTGCTGCAAATAGCATTATTTTGTTTTTTAGTTTGGCTGAGTAATATTCCACTGTATATATGTACTACATCTTCTTTATCCATTCCTCTGTTGATGGACATTTAGGTTGATTTCATGTCCAGCCTATTGCAAATAGTGCTGCAATGAAGATTGGGATTCATGTGTCTTTTTGAATTATGGTTTTCTCTGGGTATAGGTCCAGTAGTGGGATTGCTGGGTCACATGGTAATTCTATTTTTAGTTGTTTAAGGAACTTCCATACTGTACTCCATAGTGGCTGTATCAATCTGCATTCTCACCAACAGTGCAAGAGGGTTCCCTTTTCTCCACACCCTCCCAAGCATTTATTGTTTGTAGATTTTGTAATGATGACCATTCTGACCTGTGTGAAGTCATACCTTATTGTAATTTTGATTTGCATTTCTCTAATAATTAGTGATGTTGAGCATCTTTTCATATGTTTGTTGGCCATCTGTACTTCTTCTTTGGAGAAATGCCTATTTTGATCTTCTGCAAATTCTCTATGGGGTTGTTTGTTTTTTTATGATATTGAGCTGCATGAGTTATTTGTATAGTTTGGAAATTAGTTCCCTGTCATTTGCTTTGTTTGCAAATATTTTCTCCCTTTCTGAGGGTTGTGTTTTCATTTTGTTTATGGTTTCCTTTGCTGTGCAAATGTGTTTAAGTTAGGTCCCATTGGTTTAATTTTGTTTTTATTTTCATTACTCTAGGTGGTGAGTCAAAAATATCTTGCTGTGATTTATGTCAAAGGATGTTTTCCCTACATTTTCCTCTAAGAGTTTTATAGTATTCAGCCTTACATTTAGGTCTTTAATCCATTTTGAGTTTATTTTTGTGTACAGTGTTAGGGAGTGTTCTAAGTTCATCCTTTTACATGTAGCTGTCCAGTTTTCCCAGCACCACTTATGGAAGAGACTGTCTTTTCTTCATTGTATATTCTTTCCTCTTTTGTCATAGATTAGGTAGCCATAAGTGCATGGGTTTATCTCTGGACTTTCTACCCTGCTCCCTTGATCTATTATTTCTGTTTTTGTGCCAGTACCATACTGTTTTGATGACTGTAGCTTTCTAGTATAGTCTGAAGCCAGGGAGTCTGATTCCTCCAGCTCCGTTTTTCTTTCTCAAGATTGCTTTGTCTATTTGGGGTCTTTTGTGTTTCTGTCCAAATTGTAAATTTTTTTGTTCTAATTCTGTGAAAAATTCTATTGGTAATTTGATAGGAATTTCATTGAATCTGTAGGTTACTTTGGGTAGCATACTCATTTTGACACTATTGATTCTTCCAGTCCAAGAACATGGTATATATCTCCAACTGTTTGTTTCATCTTTGATTTCTTTCATCAGTATCTTATAGTTTTCTGAGTACAGGTCTTTTGCCTCCATAGGTAGATTTATCCCTAGATATTTTATCATTTTGATGTGATGGTAAATGAGATTGTTTCCTTAATTTCTCTTTATGATCTTTTGTTGTTAATGTATAGGAATGCGTGAGATTTCTGTGAATCAATGATGTACTCTGCAAATTTACCAAATTCATTGATTAGCTCTAGTAGTTTTCTGGTAGTGTTTTCAGGATTTTCTTTATCTGCAAATAGTGCCAGTTTTACTTTTTCTTTTCCAATTTGGATTCATTTTATTTCTTTTTCTTCACTGATTGCCTCCATAACTATGTGGAATAAAAGTGATGAGAGCGGACATCCTTGTCTTGTTCCCGATCTTAGAGGAAATGCTTTCAGTTTTTCACCATTGAGAATGATGTTTGCTCTGGGTTTATCATATATGACTTTTGTTACATTGAGGTATGTTCCCTCTATGCCCACTCTGGAGAGTTTTTATCATAAATGATGTTGAATTTTGTTAAAAGTTTTTCCTGCATCTATTGAGATGATTATATTGTTTTTATTCTTTAGCTTGTTAATGTGGTGTATCACATTGATCGATTTACGTATGTTGAAGAATCATTGCATGCCTGAGCTAAATCCCACTTGCTCATGGTGTATATGTTCTTGCATTCAGTTTGCTAGCATTTTGTTGAGAATTTTTGCATCTATGTTCATCAGTGATATTGGCCTTTAATTTTCATTTTTTTGTGATATCTTTGTCTGGTTTTGGTATCAGGATGATGGTGGTCTCATAGAAAGAGGTGGGTTGTGTTCCTTCCTTGGCAATTTTTTGGAATATTTTGAGAAGGATATGTGTTAAGTCTTCTCTAAATGTTTAATGCAACATTAAGTTAATTCCTATTACACAACATAGAAACTTGACATTTCTGTACCTTTCAAAATGATCATTAAGATCAGTCTTGTTATAATCAGTAACCATACAAATAAATTACATAGTTATTGACTATACTCCCACTATATTTGAAAATGGAAATTTGTACCTCTTAATCATCTTCACCTCTTTCTTACTACCACACATCCTACTCTGGCAACCACCTGTTTGTTCGTTTCATTTGCTTTTTTTTTTTTGGATTTCACATATAAATGAAATCATACACTATTTGTCTTTCTTTTTCTGACTCATTTTGCTTAGCATAATTCCCTTTAGGACCATCCATGTTGTTGTGAATGGCAAGATTTCAATTATTTTTTTTATGAACTGAGTAATATTATATACACACACACACACACACACACACACACACACACACACACACTCAGACCCCACATCTTTTTTGCCCATTAATTGATGGGCACTGAGGTTTCTTCCATATCTTGGATATTGTAAATAATGTTGCAGTGGGCACAGATGTGTGTTTCTTTTCTAATTAGTGTTTTCATTTTCTTTGAATATGAGGAAATTTGTAGAATATTTTGAGTATTATGGTCATTTTAACAATAATAATTATTCCAACCTATGAACACAAACCCATGTGTTTGTGTCATGTAATCTTCAATTTTTTTCATCAGTGCCTTATAGTTTTCCAAGTACAGGTATTTTACCTTCTTAGATTTATTCTCAGGTACTGTATTCCTTTTGATGTGATTGTAAGTTGGATTGTTTTCTTAATTTCTCTTTCTGACAGTTTGTTTTTACTGTATAGAAATGCAACATATTTATATATTTTATATATTTATAAATATTTATAATTTTGTGTCCTGCAAATTTACTGTATTCATTAATGTGTCCTAGTAGATTTTTTTGTGGCGCTTTCAGGATTTTCTATATATAGTATCATGTTATCTGCAAACAGGGACAGTTTTATTTCTCTCTTTCTAATTTGGATTATTTTTATTTCTTTTTCTTTTCTGATTTCTATGGCTAGGACTTCCAATACTATGTTGAATGAAAGTGGCAAGGGTGGCATCCTTTTCTTGTTTCTGATCTTAGAAGAAATTCTTTCAGCTTTTCACAGTTGAGAATTATGTTAGCTATGTGCTAGTCATTTATAGCCTTTTTCATGTTGAGGCATGTTTCCACTATACCTACTTTACTAAGAGTGCTTTATCATAAATAGATGTTGAGTTTTGTCAGAAGATGTCTTTGCATCTACTGAAATGATCATAGCATTTTTACTCTTCAATTTATTAATGTGGTATGTCACATTGATTGAGTTGTGGATCTTGAATCATCCTTGCGTCACTGGGATAAATCCCACTTGGTCATGTTGCATGATCCTTTTAATGTATTGTTGACTTTTGTTAGGTAATATTTTGTTGAGGATTTTTGCATCTATGTTTATCAGTGATATTGGGCTATGGTTTTATTTTTCATGATATCTTTTTCTGGTCTTGGTACCAGGTTGATGTTGGCCAGATAGAAAGAGTTCAGAAGCATTCCTTCTTCTGAAATTTTTGGATAGTTTGAGAGAGATAGGTTTTAACTCTCTGTAAAGGTTTGGTAGAATTCACCTGTGAAGCCATCAGCTCCTGGACTTTTGTTTGTTTGTGATTTGCTTTATTATTGATTCAATTTCATTCCTGGTAATTTGTTTGTTTACATTTTCTATTTCTTCCTGGATCAGTCTTGGGAGCTTGTACATTTCTAGTAATTGTCAATTTCTTCAACATTGTCCATTTTATTGATGTATACTTGTTTATAGTAAACTCTTATGATTATTTGCATTTTTGTGGTGTCAGTTGTAACTTCTTTTTCATTTCTGAATTTATTGATTTTGACCTTTCTCTTTTGTTCTCAATGAGTCTGACTAGAGGTTTGTCAATTTTTTTTTTTCAAAGAAACAGCTCTTAGTTTCATTGGTCTTTTCTATTTTTATTTTCTATTTCATTTATTTCTGCTCTGATTTTATGGTTTCTTCCATTAACTTTGACTTTTGTTTGTTCTTTTCCTAGTTTCTTTGGGTGTAAGTTTAGGTTGTTTTTTGGAGATTTTTCTTGTTTCCTGAGGTAAGCTTGTATTGTCATATAAAGTTTCCTATAAGAACTGCTTTTGCTGCATCTCATAGATTTTGGATCATTGTGTTTTATTTTTCAATTGTCTCCAGGTTTTTTTTTTTTTTCTTTGATTTCTTCAATGATCCATTGGTTGTGTAGTAGCATATTGTTTAACCTCAGAAACACAAATATGTGTTTTGTTTTATTTTGTTTTCTTGCATTAGATATCTAGTCTCAGTTTGTGGTCAGATAAGATGCTTGCTGTGATTTCATTTTTTAAAAAATTACTGCTTCTTGTTTTGTGGCCTAGCATATGATCTATCCTGGAGAATATTCCATGTGCACTTGAAAAGAATGTGTATTCTGCTGATTTTGGATGCAATGTTCTACATATACCTTTTAAGTTCATCTTGTCCAATGCGTTGTTTAAGGCCAGTGTTTTATTATTGATTTTCTGCCTTGATGATCTGTACACTGGTGTTTGTGGGGTGTAAATTCCCTATTACTATTGTATTACTGTCAATTTCTCCATTTTTGTCTATTAATATTTGTTTTATATTTTTAGGTGCTCTTATGTTGGATGCATTTTATATCTTCTTGGATTAATCCCTTGGTCATTATGTAGTATCCTTCTTCTCTTTGTTAACAGTCTTTGTTTTAAAGTCTATTTTGTCTGATATAGATATTACTACCCAAGCTTTCTTTTCATTTCCATTTTCAAGAAATACATTCTTCCATCCCTTCATTTTCATTCTATGTGTATGTCTTTATTTTTATTTTAATTGGAGCATACTTGCTTTACAATGTTGTTTCAGTTTCTGCTGTACAACAAAGTGAATCAGCTATATGTATAAATATATCCCCTCCCTCTTGGACCTCCCTCCCACCCCCCATCACACCCATCTAAGTCATCAAAGAGCACCAAGCTGAGCTCCCTGTGATATACAGCAGGTTCCCAGTAGCTATCTATTTTACACATGGTAGTGTATATATGTCAATCCTAATTTCCCAATTGATCCCACACTCCCCTTCACCCTCTGTTTTCCCCTGTTCATTCTCTACATCTGATTCTCTATTCCTGCTCTGCAAATGGGTTCATCTGCACAATTTTTGTACATTCCACAATATGAGTTAATATATATTTGTTTTTCTCTTTCTGACATACTTCACTCTGTATGACAATCTCTAAGTCCATCCATGTCATGGGACTATTTTGTTCCTTTTAATCATTGAGTATTATTCCATTGTATATACATACCATATTGTCTTTATCCATTCCTCTGTTGATGGATATTTAGGTTGCTTCATGTCCTGGCTATTGTAAAAAGTGCTGCAATGAACATTAGGGTACATGTGTCTTTTAGAATTATGATTTTCTAAAGGTATATGCCCAGTAGTGGGATTGCTGGGTCGTATGGAAGTTCTATTTGTAGTTTTTTAAGGAACCTCCATACTGTTGTCTATAGTGGTTGTATCAATTTATATTCCCACCAACAATGCAAGAAGTTTCCCTTTTATCCACACTCTCTCCAGCATTTATATTTTGTAGACTTTTTTATGATGGCTATTCTGACCAGTGTGAGGTGATACCTCATTGTAGTTTTGATTTGCATTTCTCTAAATACAAAGGATCATAAGAGACTACTACAATGAACTAGTTGCCAATAAAATGGATAACCTGGAAGAAATGGACAAATTCTTAGAAAGGTACAAACTTCCAAGACTGACCCAGGAAGAAATAGAAAATATAAACAGACTAATCACAAGTGATGAAATTGAAACTGTGATTAAAAATCTTCCAGCAAACAAAAGTCCAGGACCAGATAGCTTCAAAGGTGAATTCTATCAAACATTTAGAGAAGAGATAACACCTATCTTTCTCAAGCTCTTCCAAAATATTGTAGAGGGAGAAACACTCCCAGGCTTGTTCTACAAGGCCACCATCATCCTGATACCAAAACCAGACAAAGATATCATACAAAAAGAAAATTACAGACCAATATCACTGATGAACACAGACACAAAAATCCTCAACAAAATACTAGCAAACAGAATCCAACAACACGTTAAAAGAATCATACACCATGATCAAGTGGGATTTACCACAGGGATGCAAGGATTCTTCAATATATGCAAATCAATCAATGTGATACACCACATTAACAAATTAAAGAATAAAAACAATATGATAATCTCAATAGATGCAGAAAAAGCTTTTGACAAAATTCAGCACCCATTTATGATTAAACACACCCTAGAAAGTGGGCATAGAGGGAACATACCTCAACATAATAAAGGCTATGTATGACAAACACACAGTGAACATCATTCTCAATGGTAAAAAACTGAAAGCATTTCCTCAAGATCAGGAACAATACAAAGATATCCACTCTCACAAGTATTTTTCAACTTCTTTTTTGGGAGTCCTAGCCACAGAAATCAGAGAAAAAAAAGAAACAAAAGGAATACAAATTGGAAAAAAAGATGTAAAACTGTCACTTTTTGTGGATGACAATACTATACATAGAAAATCCTAAAGATGACACCAGAAAACTACTAGAGCTAACCAATGAATCTGGTAAAATTTCAGGATATAAAATTAATGCACAGAAAGCTCTTGCATTCCTATACACTAACAGCAAATTTCAGAAAGAAAAAATACGGAAGCAATCGCATTTATGATTGCAAAAAAAAATGAATAAAATACCTAGGAATAAACCTACCTAATAGGCAAAATACCTGTACTCAGAAAACTATAAAACACTGATGAAAAGAATCAAAGATTACACAAACAGTTGGAGAGATATACCATGTTCTTGGATTGGAGGAATCAGTAGTGTCAAAATGACTATACTACCCAAAGTAACCTAGAGATTCAATGAAATCCCTATCAAATTACCAATACCATTTTGCATAGAATTAGAAAAAAATTTTAGTTTGTATGGAAACACAAAAGACCCTGAATAGCCAAAGCAATCTTGAGAAAGGAATATGGAGTTGAAGGAATCAGACTCCCTGACTTCAGACTACACAACAAAGCCACAGTAATCAAGACAGTATGGTACTGGCACAAAAACAGAAATGAAGATCAATGTTACAGGATAGAAAGTCCAGAGATAAACCCACACACCTATGGTCACCTAGTCTATGACAATGGATGCAAGAATATACAATGGAGAAAAGACAATCTCTTCAATTATTGGAACTGGACAGCTACATGTTAAAGAATGACATTAGAACACTCCCTAACACCATACACAAAAATAAACTCAAAATGAATAAGACCTAAATGTAAGACCGGCCACTATAAAACTCTTGGAGGAAAACATAGGTAAAACACTCTTTGACATAAATCACAGCAAGATCTTTTTCACCCACTGCCTAGAGTAATGAAAATAAAAACAAAAATAAACAAATGGGACCTTTTAAAAACTTTTGCACAACAAAGGAAACCATAAACAAGATGAAAAGACAACCCTCAGAATGGGAGAAAATATTTGCAAATGAAGCAACTGATAAGGGATTAATCTCCAAAATATACAAACAGCTCAGACAGCTCAATATCATAAAACAAACAACCCAATCAAAAAATAGGTGGAAGACCTAAATAAACATTTCACCAAAGAAGACATACAGATGGCCAAGAGTCACATGAAAAGATATGTGTCTTTAGATCTGAAGTGAGTCTCTTATATGCAGGATATAAATGTGTCTTGTTTCTGTATTCATTCTGCCACTCTTTAGATTGGAGCTTCTATTCCATTTATATTTAAAGTAATTATTAATAGATATGTAATTATTTCCACTTTATTCATTGTTTGAGGGATTTTTGTAGTTCTTTTTTCTTCCTGTTTTCTTCTTTTGCTCTCTTCCTTTGTGATTTGAAGACTATCTTTAGTGTTATGTTTAGATTTCTTTATTTTTTTGTGTGTAACTATTATAGATTTTTGGGTTTTAGTTACAGTTCAATGATTGAACATTGAACACTTTCCCTTGAGGTGTGCAATAAGACATTACCTTCAGGTGTGCAATAAGACAAAAGCATTTACTACGTCATGCCTATTTGGACATATATGAAATTCTTAGCTACTTCATTCAAGAAAAGGAATGTATATTTTAGAAAGGAAGAAATACAGCTCTCTGTGTTTGTAAATGATGTAATTGCTTGCAATAAACCTTCAAAAGAATCTGGAAATAATGAATAGAATTAATAATTGAATTTAAAAATATAATGGGTACAGGGCCAACATACAATATTCAATCTTGTAACTTTATACTATCAAAATGCAATTGAAAAAAATTGTAAAAACAAAATATACAGTTATACAGTAATAGCAAATATAATTAATATTCACTTTCTCTGTATAGATAGATATTTATAGATAGATATAGATATATATATGATAGAAGACAAATTTCCTTAATATTTAAGAACTCTTACAAATCAAAAATTGTCAGTAACTCAATTTTAAAAATAAGCAATGAGTATGAACTGACATATCACATAATGAGATACATGAATTACCACCAAGCACATTACAAGATGTTATAATGATAATCTATTCCCACTTAGAGGCTTGTGTTTATATATTTCAGAAAAATTTCTGATGAACTCAAGTATTGAAAAAATATAGAAGAAAACTTGAATTTTACTGTATTATTCATGGAATTGTAAAATGAAACAAGCACTTTGGAATTTGAGGGTATCATCTAAAATTAATATTTGAATAAACCTATAAAAATTTTGACTGTGTATATATAAATGCATGATGATAATAATAACATCACAGGTAGCAGGATAATTGGATCTAAAGTATCTGAGGTCCTTAACATTGTGCAGGAGAGTTAAAGTAGTTTTTGGTATATTTTAATATGTCAGGAATGCATGTTGTATACTCATATCTAACAAACTAAGTAAGAATGAAATTAAATAATAAAATAATCATTAGTAGAAAAAAAGAAAGAAAGGAGAAAACACCAAAAAAAAAAAAAAGTAAGGCAACAGTAAATCAGTAATCCCATTAAAATAAGAGGACAAAATAATCCAAATAAATGACAAAGACTGTCTGACTTGATGATAAAACAAAAACTGATTATGCACTGATTATTTTTTTACTATATATTGATTTTTATGTAAGAAATTTTATATATACAGAAAGAGTATTTGAAATGATAGAATCTATACAAGCATTAAAAAGAGGAGACTAGCTGTAGTTAAATTACCATCAGACAAAGTAGTCTTTAAGGCAAGAAGTGTTATATTGTAGAAAAGGAGTAATATTAAATAACAATAACAGGGTCAAACTGTAAGAAAAATATCAAAATCTTAAATGTATATTCATACCAAATAACTTCAAATAATATAATGAGTTGGTCGACAGAATTAAAAGAAGGACTAGATAAAACCACAGTTAGAGGATATAATATACCTCTCATTAGCTAATAGGATAAATAGACAAAAATAAGTAGAAGATATAAACAGTTAACAAACTTGGCTGGATTTACCTAAATAAAACACTACACTTAACAACTACAGAATATATTGTCTTTTCATGTACACATGGAATATTTAAGGAATTAGCATTTTTTTCTGATCACAAAGCAATTTATTTATTTATTTATTTATTTTAACATCTTTATTGGGGTATAATTGCTTTACAATGGTGTGTTAGCTTCTGCTTTATAACAAAGCGAATCAGTCATACATAAACATATGTTCCCATATGTCTTCCCTGTTGCGTCTCCCTCCCTCCCACCCTCCCTATCCCACCCCTCCAGGCTGTCACAAAGCACCGAGCCAATATCCCTGTGCCATGCGGCTGCTTCCCACTAGCTATCTACCTTACTACGTTTGTTAGTGTGTATATGCCCATGACTCTCTCTCGCCCTGTCACAGCTCACCCTTCCCCCTCCCCATAACCTCAAGTCCGTTCTCTAGTAGGTCTGCGTCTTTATTCCTGCTTTACCCCTAGGTTCTTCATGACATTTTTTTTCTTAAATTCCATATATATGTGTTAGCATACGGTATTTGTCTTTTTCTTTCTGACTTACTTCACTCTGTATGACAGACTCTAGGTCTATCCACCTCATTACAAATAGCTCAATTTCGTTTCTTTTTATGGCTGAGTAATATTCCATTGTATATATGTGCCACATCTTCTTTATCCATTCATCCAATGACGGGCACTTAGGTTGTTTCCATCTCCGGGCTATTGTAAATAGAGCTGCAATGAACATTTTGGTACATGACTCTTTTTGAATTTTGGTTTTCTCAGGGTATATGCCCAGTAGTGGGATTGCTGGGTCATATGGTAGTTCTATTTGTAGTTTTTTAAGGAACCTCCATACTGTTCTCCATAGTGGCTGAACCAATTCACATTCCCACCAGCAGTGCAAGAGTGTTCCCTTTTCTCCACACCCTCTTCAGCATTTATTGTTTCTAGATTTTTTGATGATGGCCATTCTGACTGGTGTGAGATGATATCTCATTGTAGTTTTGATTTGCATTTCTCTAATGATTAATGATGTTGAGCATTCTTTCATGTGTTTGTTGGCAGTCTGTATATCTTCTTTGGAGAAATGTCTATTTAGGTCTTCTGCCCATTTTTGGATTGGGTTGTTTGTTTTCTTGTTATTGAGCTGCATGAGCTGCTTGTAAATTTTGGAGATTAATCCTTTGTCGGTTGCTTCATTTGCAAATATTATCTCCCATTCTGAGGGTTGTCTTTTGGTCTTGTTTATGGTTTCCTTTGCTGTGCAAAAGCTTTTAAGTTTCATTAGGTCCCATTTGTTTATTTTTGTTTTTATTTCCATTACTCTAGGAGGTGGGTCAGAAAGGATCTTGCTTTGATTTATGTCATAGAGTGTTCTGCCTATGTTTTCCTCTAAGAGTTTGATAGTTTCTGGCCTTACATTTAGGTCTTTAATCCATTTTGAGCTTATTTTTGTGTATGGTGTTAGGGAGTGATCTAATCTCATACTTTTACATGTACCTGTCCAGTTTTCCCAGCACCACTTATTGAAGAGGCTGTCCTTTGTCCATTGTACATTACTGCCACCTTTATCAAAGATAAGGTGTCCATATGTGCATGGGTTTATCTCTGGGCTTTCTATCCTGTTCCATTGATCTTTATTTCTGTTTTTGTGCCAGTACCATACCGTCTTGATGACTGTAGCTTTGTAGTATAGTCTGAAGTCAGGGAGCCTGATTCCTCCAGTTCCTTATTTTGTTCTCAAGATTGCTTTGGCTATTCGGGGTCTTTTGTGTTTCCATACAAATTGTGAAATTTTTTGTTCTAGTTCTGTGAAAAATGCCAGTGGTAGTTTGATAGGGATTGCATTGAATCTATAGATTGCTTTGGGTAGTAGAGTCATTTTCACAATGTTGATTCTTCCAATCCAAGAACATGGTATATCTCTCTATCTATTTGTATCAGCTTTAATTTCTTTCATCAGTGTCTTATAATTTTCTGCATACAGGTCTTTTGTCTCCTTAGGTAGGTTTATTCCTAGATATTTTATTCTTTTTGTTGCAATGGTAAATGGGAGTGTTTTCTTGATTTCACTTTCAGATTTTTCATCATTAGTATATAGGAATGCCAGAGATTTCTGTGCATTAATTTTGTATCCTGCCACTTTACCAAATTCATTGATTAGCTCTAGTAGTTTTCTGGTAGCATCTTTAGGATTCTCTATGTATAGGATCATGTCATCTGCAAACAGTGACAGCTTTACTTCTTCTTTTCCAATTTGGATTCCTTTTATTTCCTTTTCTTCTCTGATTGCTGTGGCTAAAACTTCCAAAACAATGTTGAATAATAGTGGTGAGAGTGGGCAACCTTGTCTTGTTCCTGATCTTAGTGGAAATGCTTTCAGTTTTTCACCATTGAGGATGATGTTTGCTGTGGGCTTGTCATATATGGCCTTTATTATGTTGAGGAAAGTTCCCTCTATGCCTACTTTCTGCAGGGTTTTTATCATAAATGGGTGTTGAATTTTGTCAAAAGCTTTCTCTGCATCTATTGAGATGATCATATGGTTTTTCTCCTTCAATTTGTTAATATGGTTTATCACATTGATAGATTTGCGTATATTGAAGAATCCTTGCATTCCTGGAATAAACCCCAATTGATCATGGTGTATGATCCTTTTAATGTGCTGTTGGATTCTGTTTGCTAGTATTTTGTTGAGCATTTTTGCATCTATGTTCATCAGTGATATTGGCCTGTAGTTTTCTTTCTTTGTGACATCCTTGTCTGGTTTTGGTATCAAGGTGATGGTGGCCTCGTAGAAGGAGTTTGGGAGTGGTCCTCCCTCTGCTATATTTTGGAAGAGTTTGAGAAGGATAGGTGTTAGCTCTTCTCTAAATGTTTGATAGAATTCGCCTGTGAAGCCATCTGGTCCTGGGCTTTTCTTTGTTGGAAGATTTTTAATCACAGTTTCAATTTCAGTGCTTGTGATTGGTCTGTTCATATTTTCTATTTCTTCCTGATTCAGTCTTGGCAGGTTGTGCATTTCTAAGAATTTGTCCATTTCTTCCAGATTGTCCATTTTATTGGCATAGAGTTGCTTGTAGTAATCTCTCATGATCTGTTTTATCTCTGCAGTGTCAGTTGTTACCTCTCCTTTTTCATTTCTAATTCTATTGATTTGAGTCTTCTCCCTCTTTTTCTTGATGGTTCTGGCTAGTGGTTTATCTATTTTGTTTATCTTCTCAAAGAACCAGCTTTTAGTTTTATTGTTCTTTGCTATTGTTTCCTTCATTTCCTTTTTTATTTATTTCTGATCTGATCTTTATTATTTCTTTCCTTCTGCTAATTTTGGGTTTTTTTGTTCTTCTTTCTCTGATTATTTTAGGTGCAAGGTTAGGTTGTTTATTCGAGATGTTTCCTGCTTCTTAAGGTGGGCTTGTATTGCTATAAACTTCCCCCTTAGAACTGCTTTTGCTGCATCCCACAGGTTTTGGGTCGTTGTGTCTCCATTGTCATTTGTTTCTAGGTATTTTTTGATTTCCTCTTTGATTTCTTCAGTGATCTCTTCATTATTAAGTAGTGTATTGTTTAGCCTCCATGTGTTTGTATTTTTTACAGATCTTTTCCTGTAATTGATATCTAGTCTCATGGCGTTGTGGTCAGAAAAGATACTTGATACAATTTCAATTTTCTTAAATTTACCAAGGCTTGATTTGTGACCCAAGAGATGATCTATCCTGGAGAATGTTCCATGAGCACTTGAGAAAAATGTGTATTCTGTTGTTTTTGGATGGAGTGTCCTATAAATATCAATTAGGTCCATCTTGTTTAATGTATCATTTAAAGCTTGTGTTTCCTTATTTATTTTCATTTTGGATGATCTGTCCATGGGTGAAAGTGGGGTGTTTAAGTCCCCTACTATGAATGTGTTACTGTCGATTTCCCCTTTTATGGCTGTTAGTATTTGCCTTATGTATTGAGGTGCTCCTATGTTGGGTGCATAAATATTTACAATTGTTATATCTTCTTCTTGGATCGATCCCTTGATCATTATGTAGTGTCCTTCTTTGTCTCTTTTAATAGTCCTTATTTTAAAGTCTATTTTGTCTGATATGAGAATTGCTACTCCAGCTTTCTTTTGGCTTCCATTTGCATGGAATATCTTTTTCCATCCCCTTACTTTCAGTCTGTATGTGTCTCTAGGTCTGAAGTGGGTCTCTTGTAGACAGCATATATAAGGGTCTTGTTTTTGTATCCATTCAGCTAATCTGTGTCTTTTGGTGGGAGCATTTAGTCCATTTACATTTAAGGTAATTATCGATATGTATGTTCCTATTCCCATTTTCTAAATTGTTTTGGGTTCATTATTATAGGTCTTTTCCTTCTCTTGTGTTTCTTGCCTAGAGAAGATCCTTTAGCATTTGTTGTAAAGCTGGTTTGGTGGTGCTGAACTATCTCAGCTTTTGCTTGTCTGTAAAGGTTTTAATTTCTCCATCAAATCTGAATGAGATCCTTGCTGGGTAGAGTAGTCTTGGCTGCATGTTTTTCTCCTTCATCACTTTCAGTATGTCCTGCCACTCCCTTCTGGCTTGTAGGGTTTCTGCTGAGAGATCAGCTGTTAACCTTATGGGGATTCCCTTGTGTGTTATTTGTTGTTTTTCCCTTGCTGCTTTTAATATGCTTTCTTTGTATTTAATTTTTGACAGTTTGATTAATATGTGTCTTGGCGTATTTCTCCTTGGATTTATCCTGTATGGGACTCTCTGTGCTTCCTGGACTTGATTAACTATTTCCTTTCCCATATTAGGGAAGTTTTCAACTATAATCTCTTCAAATATTTTCTCAGTCCCTTTCTTTTTCTCTTCTTCTTCTGGAACCCCTATAATTCGAATGTTGGTGCATTTAATGTTGTCCCAGAGGTCTCTGAGACTGTCCTCAGTTCTTTTCATTCTTTTTTCTTTATTCTGCTCTGCAGTAGTTATTTCCACTATTTTATCTTCCAGGTCACTTATCCGTTCTTCTGCCTCAGTTATTCTGCTATTGATCCCATCTAGAGTACTTTTAATTTCATTTATTGTGTTGTTCATCGTTGCTTGTTTCATCTTTAGTTCTTCTAGGTCCTTGTTAACTGATTCTTGCATTTTGTCCAATCTATTGTCCATTCTATCTCCAAGATTTCGGATCAACCTTACTATCATTATTCTGAATTCTCTTTCAGGTAGACTGCCTATTTCCTCTTCATTTGTTAGGTCTGGTGCATTTTTATCTTGCTCCTTTATCTGCTGTGTGTTTTTCTGTCTTCTCATTTTGCTTATCTTACTGTGTTTGGGGTCTCCTTTTTGTAGGCTGCAGGTTCGTAGTTCCTCCTGTTTTTGATGTCTGTCTCCAGTGGCTAAGGTTGGTTCAGTGGGTTGTGTAGGCTTCCTGGTGGAGGGGACTAGTGCCTGTGTTGTGGTGGATGAGGCTGGATCTTGTCTCTCTAGTGGGCAGGTTCACGTCTGGTGGTGTGTTTGGGGGTGTCTGTGGCCTTATTATGATTTTAGGCAGCCTCTCTGCTAATGGGTGGGGTTGTGTTCCTGTTTTGCTAGTTGTTTGGCATAGGTTTTCCAGCACTGTGGCTTGCTGGTCGTTGAGTGAAGCTGGGTGCTGGTGTTAAGATGGAGGTCTCTGGGAGATTTTCGCCGTTTGATATTATGTGGAGCTGGGAGGTCTCTTGTTGATCAGTGTCCTGAAGTTGGCTCTCCTACTCAGAGGCAGAGCCCTGCCTCCTGGCTGGAGCACCAAAAGCTTTTCATCCACACGGCTCAGGATAAAAGGGAGAAAAAGTAGAGGGAATTAGTAGAAGTATGAGGAAAGAAAGAAGGAAAGGAGGGTAGGAAGGAAGGAAGAAAGAAAGAAAGAAGCAAAGAAGGAAAGAAGGCAAGAAGGAAAGAAAGGAGGGAGGGAGGGAGGGAGGAAGGAAGGAAGGAGGGAAAGAAGGAAAAAAGACAGAAAGAAAGAAGATACAGTAAAAATAAAATAAAGTATAATAAAGTTATTGAATTAAAAAATTCTTATTTAGAAAAAAAAAAAAAAAGGGACGGAAAGAACCTTAGGACAAATGTTGGAAGCAAAGCTATACAGACAAAATCTTACATAGAAGCATACACATACACCCTCACTAAAAGAGGTAAATGGGGAAAAATCCTAAATCTTGCTGTCAGAGACCACCTCCTCAATTTGGGATGATTCGTTGTCTAAAGGAGGGAAGGAAGGACGGAAAGAAAGAAAGAAAGAAAGAAAGAAAGAAAGAAAGAAAGAAAGAAAGAAAGAAAGAAAGAAAGAAAGAAAGAAAGAAAGAAAGAAAGAAAGAAAGAAAAGTATAATAACGTTATTAAAATTAATTATTAAGAAAAAAAATTTAAAAAAAACATGGACGGATAGAACCCTAGGACAAATGGTGGAAGCAAGACTATACAGACAAGATCTCACACAGAAGCATACACATACACATTCACAAAAAGAGGAAAGGGGAAAAAATCGTAGATCTTGCTCCTAAAGTCCACTTCCTTAATTTGGGATGATTGGTTGTCTATTCAGGTATTCCACAGATGCAGGGTATATCAAGTTGATTGTGGAGCTTTAATCCGTTGCTTCTGAGGCTGCTGGGAGAGATTTCCCTTTCTCTTCTTTGTTCTCACAGCTCCCAGGGCTAAGCTTTGGATTTGGCCCTGCCACTGCGTGTAGATCGCTGGAGGGCGTCTGTTTTTTGCTCAGACAGGATGGGGTTAAAAGAGCCGCTGATTGGGGGCTCTGGCGCACTCAGGCCGGCGGGGACGGAGGGGCACAGAGTGCGGGGCGGGCCTGCGGTGGCAAAGGCCGGCGTGACTTTGCACCAGCCTGAGGCGCGCTGTGCGCTCTCCCGGGGAAGTTGTCCCTGGATCCCGGGAACCTGGCAGTGGCGGGCTGCACAGGCTCCGCGGAAGAGGGGTGTGGAGAGTGACCTGTGCTCGCACACAGGCCCCTCGGTGGCGGCAGCAGCAGCCTTAACGTCTCCCGCCCGCCTCTGGGGTCCGCGCTTTTAGCCGCGGCTTGCGCCCGTCTCTGGATTCCGCGCTTTCAGCTGCGGCTCGCGCCCGTCTCTGGATTCCGCGCTTTCAGCCGCGGCTCGCGCGCGTCTCTGGATTCCGCGCTTTCAGCCGCGGCTCGCGCCCGTCTCTGGGTTCCGCGCTTTCAGCCGCGCCTCGCGCCCGTCTCTGGGGTTCGCGCTTTTAGCCGCGGCTCGCGACCGTCTCTGGAGTTCCTTTAAGCAGCGTTCTTAAACCCCTCTCCTCACGCCCCAGGAAACAAAGGGGGAAGGAAAAGTCTCCTGCCTCTTCGGCAGGTGCAGGCTTTTCCCCAGACTCCCTCCTGGCTAGCTGTGGTGCACTAACCCCTTCAGGCTATGTTCAAGCCGCCAACCCCAGTCCTCTCCCCGCGCTCCGGCCTCAGCTCGCAGCCCCGCCCGCCCCGGCGGGTGAGCAGACAAGCCTCTCGGGCTGGTGAGTGCCGGTCGGCACCGATCCTCTGTGCGGGAATCTCCCCGCTTTGCCCTCCGCACCCGTTGCTGTGCACTCCTCCGCAGCTTCGAAGCTCCCCCCTCCGCCTCCCGCAGTCTCCGCCCGCGAAGGGGCTTCCTAGTGTGTGGAAACTTTTCCTCCTTCACAGCTCCCTCCCACTGGTGCAGGTGCCGTCCCTATTCTGTTGTCTCTGTTTTTTCTTTTGCCCTACCCAGGTACGTGGGGAGTTTCTTGCCTTTTGGGAGGTCTGAGGTCTTCTGCCAGCCTTCAGTAGGTGTTCTGTAGGAGTTGTTCCATGTGTAGATGTATTTCTGGTGTATCTGTGGGGAGGAAGGTGATCTCCGCGTCTTACTCTTCCGCCATCTTCCGCCTTCCCCCACAAAGCAATTTAATACAGATTGGATTATAAATCAAAATTTGAAAATTTAAAAATTTAGAAGGCAACAGAAGTGGCTATTTTCATGATCTTGCAAAGTGTTTTTAAATAGGACAAACCCACAAAAATTATCAAGAAGAAAAAATCTATTTATTATTAAAATTAAGAACTTATACCTCAGTGTTGATCTATAAGTCAAAGTACCTTGTGTAATAATCTCCACTATGTAAATGTCTTTATTGTTTTAATGATGGTCAGTTTTGGCTGCTTAATCATCAAGTTAGGCCTGCACTACATAAATCCTTTTCTTTTTCTCTGTTGACAAAATCAAACTAAGAAACAATTGTTTGCAACAAATCTCATGTTATTATTGCCTCATATAGACACAGCTAAGTACATTTCCTTTTGTTGTTTTTTTAATGATCTATTGCATGTATTAGAAAAAGAGCAAACATTTTGACCATGACAATAAACTACAAAATTTAGCTATAGTATTTGTCCCCAAAGTGAGACTGCCATGCTGATCTATAAGGAACAATGATGTATGTCCTTTATCTCTTCCTGTATGTCAGTGTATGAACTTGCATGGTACAAGCAGTCAGACCACCCATTAAGAGCACTTTTATTAATAGTTCCTGCTTACATAAAGGTACTTCATTTATCAACTTCATTGACTGCAGCAAAGTGCTTATGCCACTGGCAATGGCTGGCTCAGCCAAGGGTCAAAGAAATAGCAACTGCTGGAAAGTCGCTGATAGAATGGGGCCTGCTTGAATCAACCGACTTAGAGATGTCCTTAATTGTTTAGCTGAACAAAAAGAATTGTTGAGTCAAAAGTCCTAAAGTATTTTTTCTCATAAACTGGTATTCGTAATGATGGCAATAATTATAATTATATGGGTAGAGGAAAAATGATCAAGTGTTTTATTGGTTTTCTGCATCATATTATAATTCAACAGAATTCTTTGAATATCCTCAGAATTTTGATGCTACTATTTATTTATATAATCAAGGCAGAGAGGGAAATTTGTTCCATGTGGTTTAAAAGATTTCCCTGAAAAATTTTATGTCAACTCAAAAATTATTTGATCATCAAGATTTGGATTCAATTTATTGTGTTGAGAACTATGTTGCCCTGATGCTTTCCAAGGCATCACATGATAAATGAAGATAAGATACTCATTAGTTCAGTATAATTTGTAGAAAGGCAATTTAATCTACTGAAACACTTATGTTACAGGATATAATTTAAAAATAAACTCATATATTATTAATTTAGGAATATAGATGGACTTCAATATATCAATCCCATTAAATAGGAAAAAATTCTACCTTAGTGGTTTTGAGAAATTTGAAATTATTTTTGTTGTTGTTTAGTAGATTAGTCAAAGCTAAGCTTGTTTGTCCACTGCTCACATTTCTAGCAATTTCCAATTAGCAAGATCTGACTAGGTTTTAATAAGCATATCAATATTAGGTTTGAGTCTTCCCACTTCTCATGGAAATAAGGAGAACCTGAAAGAAAACAAACACACATGTTTAGTGAAATAAACAAAGAAAACACAGACTCCAAATTGTATAAATGTTGTTAATAATACTTATACCAACAGAATCAGGCAAAAGTCCCAAGTAAAAAAAAACATAAATACCACAATTCATAGGACAGTTTTACTGGATACCCTTGGAAATCCATGTCCTAAAAATACAGAAGTCAACTTCTTTCTGAGAGCTGATGATGTATTAAAAAAAATTTCATGCCTTAGACCACAAAGAAAATATCAATAAATTTCAAAAAGTAGAAATAGTACAGAATTCTCTGATAATAGTGTAATAAAATATCTAATAACAAAATCAGATAGCAAACAAACTAATAAACAAACAAATGAACAAAATAAGATCCATTTGGAAATTAAACACTGTTAACTCCTAAGTAAAATTTCAGATTTCCTAAGAAAGAACAATCTTGAAAACATTATATATCACAACCTATGGGATAAATGCCTTTGCAAATCAGCATGCAGAAGAAAAACCACTCATGTCACTTTTTAAAATAGTAATAGTAAATGAACTAAGCAACCAATTAAAGTTTTAAAAAATGTGTTAAATAAACAGGAGCAAAATACAATTAATAGGATCTGAATTAATAAATTTTCATGTATTTTAATACCTAGTCGTATTAATTTTTTTTTTTTTAATATTTGCAATGACCTGCTTTGTGTACCTTTCAAACACATTTATTTATTTATTTTTTTGGCAGTACGTGGGCCTCTCACTGTTGTGGCCTCTCCCGTTGTGGAGCACAGGCTCCGGACGCGCAGGCTCAGCGGCCGTGGCTCATGGGCCCAGCCGCTCCACAGCATGTGGGATCTTCCCAGACCGGGGCACGAACCCGTGTCCCCTGCATCGGCAGGTGGACTCTCAACCACTGAGCCACCAGGGAAGCCCAACAAACACATTTATAAACACAGGATAGAATTATCTCTTTTAAAGTGAGAGTTTATTATTTGATATGGGTGAGACCTTCAAATATGGACAAATATAGTAGTTGCTCTTTGTTTTTATTGTTCCTAACTTTATTTTTATAATTATTCTCTAACATGCATATTCACAAATCATATTAATTGAAAAAATAAAACCCTTAGAGATATTAAACTTGTTCCCATGCTTCAATCAACCCCAAATTATGTCTGATCCCCAGACTTAATTTGTCCTTTACTGGCTGGTATGGATTTAAAAATTCAAATATTATCCTATAGTCCTTCAGAATTAGATCAAATGTTGATGCTCCTGCCTTTTTGTATTACCAACAAAGGGTATTGTTCTGAGTTGTCCCCTCACCAAATCCAGAAAGTGCTCAGGAGATTCTATCCTCTGTTAGAGAGGCTACGGCAGTCAAGGCCTCATCACTGGGGTCAGTGACAAACAGATGACACTTTTGTTTACCTTCTTCATTGCCATCACTGTCACCCTCACCATCTCCATATTGACATCCATCCATGCCACGGACACTATTGCCATCTGACATTTCTTCCCTACCTTCTTTGCCTTTAGGTCATGTCACTGACCTAAAAAGGACTGCCATTATCTCCTATTGGATGGAGACTTGGACTAGAACTAAAAGGAAAACAACAAAATGACTTCAGACAAACAATCTTTCCTTAGGGCATACACAAATCATTTCTAACATTCTGCTCCATAAAAAATAAGCAGGCTCAAAATAGCGTAAGCTCATTTCTTATGTTGTTTTACCTCCTTGTTCCCCCCCTCTCTGGGAGGGACATCTAAAACAAGCACCTTAAATTTCTGAGAGAGTGAAATCTCATATTCCCTGTTTTGCAGTTTGGAGAATGCATTAGATCCCAAGTAAAATTAGAGTAATTCTGCTGCAGACACTTTTTTCAATTTTCAATTTCCCATTCCAGTTATCTAAACTGCTTTTGACAACAACATTTCATTTTCCTTAAGCCAGTGGTTTCCAGCCCTAAATATCATTAGAATCACTTGGGGAGGGGATTTATAAGAAATAGATGATTTAATTGGTAACTTGAATCTGTGGATACAGAAGTATATCTGTACATTGTTATTTATTTTTAACTCTAGGTGATTTGAGGAGCCATGAGAGATCTTCTGCACAATCACTCCTGTTTATAGCTCTAGAGAATAGACATAGAGCCTATTCTTTATGTCACACAAAGCTAGGTTCTTTATGTATGGAAGATCCATGACAGATTTTATATAGTGGTCTCTAACCAAGCTAACTTGAAACAAAGTATGACTAAATAGCAAACCCTTTATTACATTACACTTAATAGAGGTGAAAATTAATGCATTCACACATTTATCCAATCTAATATTTTGGTGAATAAAGAGGATCATGAGTCCTTCATTGTAAATTCCATAAAGGCAAGAATGTGGCTGGTTTTCCTTGGTTTTCTCCATCAATACCTAGCTAGCAAGTTGCCTTGGCTCCATGAATGTGCAGAATAAAGCAGTTATTAATATGAATAACCAATAAATAAATGACATTTATATCCCCAGCCTTAATCTCTCATTTGAGCTTCAGATTCATATACTCAACTGATTAGTTATTATTAAACAGAAATCTAGATTTCTCCTCAGAATATTTGACCCCACCCTGTCTCACCTCACCTTCATTTTCAGAAAGTCTCTTGTTAGCAAATCACATTCTAAATTATCCAATTGCTAAGGCCACACATGTATGAATCATCCTCGATCTCACTCTTTTCACCATCAATAACAAATCTTTTAACAAGTTTTGCTGTTTAATCTCCAAAATAAATCTGGAATGAATTTATCTTTTTCTATTTCCATTGCAATCACTTGGTCGATGATTTCCTTGACTTTCTCTGGACTACTGAATTTACCTCATATGGGGCTTACCAGCTCCCATGATTTCCCTCTCCTAGTCATGTGCTGTGCAAGAGCCAAAGCAATACTTAAAAAAAAAAAACAACTTTATTGTGGTATGATTCTCATACTATTCATCCATTTAAAGTGTATATTTCAACTTTTTTTTTTAGCATATTCATGTATATGTGCAACCATCGCCACAAATTTGGAACTTTTTCATCATCTCAAAAAGAAACTGCATGCCTTTCAGCTATCACTTCTATATTCTCCCTTTCCCTACCACATTCTTAAGCAACCTCTAACCTACTTTCGCTATATATAGATTTCCCTGATCTGGATATTCATATGAGTCATGTAGTATGTGGTCTTTTAAGACTGGTTTCTTTTAATTGGCATAATGAATATAGATTCAGGTTTTAGCAAGTATCAGTACTTTGTTCCTTTTTATAGCTGAATCATATTCCATTGTATACATAAACCATGTATTGTTTACCCATTTGTCCACTGATAGACATTTGGCTTGTTTCTACCTTTTGACTATTATGAATAATGTTGATATGAGCATTCATATACAAGTTTCATATATATGCGCATTCATATATATGTTTTCATTTCTCTTGAGTATATACCAAGAACTGGAATTACTTACAATATCATATGGTAACTCTATGTTTAATCATTTGAGCAACTGCCATACTGGTTTCCAAAGCATTTGCACCAATTTACCTTCCTACAAGCAGTGTATGAATATTCTAATTTTTCCACATCCTTACCAAAACTTATTTTAATTTTTGATTCTAGTCATTCCAGTGAGTGTGAAGTAGCATCTCATTGTGGTCTTGATTTGCATTCTCCTGATGACTAATGATGTCAAGCATCTTTTTCTGTGTTTGTTGAGAAGTTATATTTTTAGTGCTTAGATCAGATGATGTCACTCCTCTTCCCTGTCATCACTGTATCTCCAGGACTTAAAATAGTGTCTGGCACATAATAGGAGATTAATAATTAATATTTAATTATTAGTTAATATGTGGTAATTGAGTGAATGATGAATAAATAATTACATAGTAGTACAGAGTGCTTCTTAGAAATGCATGCTTAGAAGTACAGTTAAAGAGACCATTTGGTCTATATTCTTTTCCAGGAACAAGTGTAAAAATTAAAGAAATTTAAGAGAAAATATCTAGATGTTAAAAGATTATTCTAAACACCAAATGAGAATCTAGTAAATTCCTATTTGAAGTGTGGTCTGTGAACCACCACTATAAGCATCACCTCAAAATGGTTAGAAAGGGTCCTGGGGCTTAATTGATACTAAGAAAATGGGACATGGCTCTACTACTTAGTTCCTGAAGATTTCATTATTACCATTATTCCTTCTGTTAGCTGGTACTGCTACCATATGTTGGTCATCTACACTCAATGTAGCACAGCTACAGTCAGTAGCATCAGAGATGTTCACTCTTCCTTCCTTGCCACTGAACAATTTCAACACAAAATCCTCTGCTGATGTTGCCAAGAAAGATATCAGGAGTTATTTCTCTGATGCATACAACAGTAATCTCTGAGATGCCATGTACTTCACTCATAGAAATCCCCCAAACGCCCTCCCCATCTAAGTGTGGTTGAACCTGTGTCCTTCAAGCCTCCTTTTATCTTCTATCTCTGTGGCAAATGCACCTTTGTTTAAGTGGGCAGAAACTCTCACACAGAGGCCTGAATGAGGGAATACTTTCTGCCAACTTTTGTTTCAGGCCCTGAGATATACAGTCCACTGATAATTCCTTAGATTCAGTGAGCTCAGAACTCAGACTACAAAGAATTGTCATCTTTTCATACTTTTGTCTCCTATTAATTCTAAGAGCATGGCAAATTTAGTACTAATATTGATGACAAAAGCCACCATGAATTAATCCAATATATTGTATTATCCTGCCACCCTATAAATACTAATAGTTAACACTTCTATAGCCCTTGCTTTATACCAGCTGTGTTCTGGATGTTTTATTATCACGTATTTTCAAGGAAGAAATATGTGCAGAGAGATTAAGCAATTTGCGCAAGATTACTCAGCTAAAAAATGGTGCATCCAGGATTAGAGCTGAGCCTTGCTCAAGACTCTGAACTTTTAACTACAATGCTGTCTCTCAGTTCTTGAGCACTTACTATGTGCCTGATGTACCAAGCAGGGTGCTAGAAACTTTCCAAACTGAATTTCATCCTCAAATCACATTAATGAAGTAGGGATTGATCTACTACTAATTTAAATACCTGGAAAACTAAGGTTTACAAATACTAACTTGTCTAAACCCAGATACCTAGTAAGTAGAAGAGTCACAATTTTAAACAGTTTATCAGATTAATAGCACAATCCACTATGATGCAATGAAACATTCTTTCCTTCTTTCTTTTCCCAGAACAATCTTCTTACACTGTCATCTCTGTATTTTTTGTAATGACCTATCCATCTGAAATACCCTCTTTCTATTTAAACATGTGATAGTTGATTTTGTGTGTCAAGTTGGCTAGGCCACGGTACCCACTTCTTTGGTCAAACACTTGTCTAGATGCTGCTGTGAAGATATTTTTCAGATGAAATTAACTTTTTTTTTTTTTTTTTTTTTTTTTTTTTGCGGTACGCGGGCCTCTCACCGTTGTGGCCTCTCCCATTGCAGAGCACAGACTCCGGACGTGCAGGCTCAGTGGCCATGGCTCACGGGCGCAGCCGCTCCGCGGCATGTGGGATCTTCCCGGACCGGGGCATGAACCCGTGTCCCCTGCATCGGCAGGAAGACTCTCAACCACTGCGCCCCCAGGGAAGCCCGAGATTAACTTTTAAATCAGTAGACTTTGGGTAAAGCAGATTATCTGCCCTCCATTCAGTTGAAGGCCTAAATAGGAAAAAGATTGACCTGGCAAGAAAAAAGAAATTTTGCCAGGAGAATGCCTGCTGGCCTACCCTGAATAATTTGGACTTACAAACCTCTGCAATCATGTGAGCCAATTCCTTAAAATCTCTGTGTGTGTGTGTGTGTGTGTGTGTGTGTGTGTATGCATCATATTGATTCTGCTTTTCTGGAGAACCCTAATGCACCCATTAGTTTTCCACATTCTACCTAATTCCTGAAGCTCCTTTTCAGATCCTCTTAAGTCTTTTCCAGAACCCTAAAACTAATATTATCTTCATTTCTTTTGAATCCACATAGAATTCTGTGGCAACACATTCTCTCACATCATACCAATATTTTTATTTTCACATATGTTCTTTTTTTTTGCTGGAGTATAATTGCTTTACAATGTTGTGGTAGTTTCTGCTGTACAACGAAGTGAATCAGCTATATGTATACACATATCCCCTCCCTCTTGGACCTCCCTCTCACCACTCCCCATCCCACCCATCTAAGTCATCACAGAGCACTGAACTGAGCTCCCTGTGCTGTAGAATATTAATAACAGAAAACAAGTAAAGTATCTTCTTTACTTGGTCTGAATCACCTAGCATGATTCACCTGCTACATAGTAAGTATTCTATGCATATGTTTTGTATTAATAAGAAAATGAGGGTGACAGAGTCGATTATATATAAAGTTCCACCAGCACTTTATTTTTTTTTAATTAATTAATTTATTTATTTTTGGCTGCCCTGGGTCTTTGTTGCTGCATGCAGGCTTTCTCTAGTTGTGGTGAGTGGGGGCTACTCTCTGTTGCAGTGTGTGGGCTTCTCATTGCGGTGGCTTCTCTTGTTGTGGAACACAGGCTTTAGGTGCACAGACTTCAGTAGTTGTGGCATAGGGGCTCTGTAGTTGTGGCTCGTGGGCTCTAGAGTGCAGGCTCAGTATGTGGCCCATGGGCTTAGTTGCTCCACGCATGTGAGATATTCCTGGACCAGAGATCTAACCCGTGTCCTCTACGTTAGCAGGTGGATTCTTAACCACTGCACCACAAGGGAAGTTCCCCACCACACTTTAACTCTAAGCACCTCTCTTCTTAATTTCTTCACTCTCTTCCTCTGTCTCTAATAAAAATCTCACTTTAATATGTGGGGAAATTCAATAATCAGCTTAGAAACTATAAAGCTTTTTGAGTAAAATTATTCACCACAGAAATTAAAGGTTGTATCAATAACAGCAATTTTATTTTTGCCATCAAAATGTAGATATGAATGGATGATGATATTAATGGAGTTGGATTTTTTTCACTATTGAGAATATTTGATAGGGTGTGAGGTATTAATATGTCTCAACATAAAAAAGACTTTCACATAAGTGTCAAATAAGGCAAGAAACTAAATTTAATCCCTAGTGGATCTGAATATAAATGTCTATTGTTGCCATGGTATGCTGTTCTATTCATTACTTTTCTCATTTTCTATACATTTTATTGCATTCTTTAGCACATCTAAAGACCCATATTTTGTAAAGTAATGATTGTCTGCTGTATTCGAATGCATTTGAAAGAAATTTAATTGTATTGGCTTCAATTCCCATTGAATCCATGAGTTTAAAAAAAAAATCCTTTTTTTTTTTTTTTTTTGCTTTTCTGTGTGTCCCATGTCTGATCTTTCCTGGCTGCCTCTGCCTCTAATTAGCTGTGAATTAATTCTTGTACATCATAGCAACAGTGAACAACTCCTTGCACTGAAATATGTTTCCTATTTTGGTACATAAAATTTGAGCATTTTTCTAGATTCCATGTCAAACAATTTGTTCTAACTAGCTTCTTGCAGTTTATGGGTGTTTAATATCTCATTTACCTTAAGGTGACCTCTAATCTATAACCCTCTCCTTAGTATGCTCCGAATTAAGGTTCAACATTAGTTAAACTGCCTTTTGTCTCCTCACATAGTACACTCGTGGAAGAGGTATTCCTTCTCATGTAGGAAATTTCGGTGTTCAACAGGAATCCTAAACAAACACTTCCTCTCCCGGAATTTCCTCATAGAAAAGCTACAAAATGGACTAAGTGTGAGATTAATCATTTACGTAGCAGACTAATTCCCAGAAGAAATGCAAGGGAACTGACTCAACATAAATAGAAATCATTAATCTCTGCAAAGTGTCTACCGTAAGGATTCAGAATATATCACAGTTTAGTGACATTTAAGCAATATTAGTATCAATACTCATATCTAATAAGACTTCATAGGCATTGAATACCTACTATCTGTCAGACATTGTGCCAAATACCTTAAATAGTTTTAATGCTCTTTTAATCTCCACAGCAACCTTCTGTGATAAGCACATTTGTATTATCACCATTGCCACTTTGCCACAGTGATACCAAGTTTTACAGAGATTAAATAATACATCCAGGACAGCAAGATGACTGAATAGGAAGACTTGGACCCTCCTCTCCCCATGGAGACATCGATTTGATAACAACTCACAGATAAATTCCCTTTATGAGAAACACAGAAACTAATTGGGAGACTACTGCACCTTGTACAAGTGTAAAATCAGCCACATGGAAACCAGTAGGAGAAGTGAAGACACTTTTTTTGCCAAAATCCCAGCCCTAACACAGAGTCATATAATCAGAAGAGAACCCCTAGCTCCCAGCTTTTCCCTGAGTGGCTAAAGGGTTGGGCCTCACAGCTAAGACCTCAACTTTTCCAGGTGTTACCCAAGGGACAGGTCTCAGAGAACTAACAGAGATCTGTATACAATAGTACCCTGGGGGCTACAATGAACAAAGAAGTCTGAACCAACAAGCATGCAAGCACTCACCACAGCTCCTTACCCCAACTCCTTGCAGAGTGAGCAGCCTGTAAATCCCAGCTGACAGATGCTCTCTGAGAAGGGAAAATGTTGAACTGTACATCTAATGTGTTGATTTATCTGGGAGATACCTGAGGGGTTGGCTTTTGTCCCATCTGTTTAGGATTAAAGACAGGTTCTGGCCTACCCCAGTTGCCTGGATTTTGCTAAGAACAAAAACAGTAGTTTGGATTAGCAGAAAGGTCTGAGAGGCCTATAAAAACTCTAACCTGATTGGTGATAATCTTCTGTACAAGGTTTTATATAGGGAAACACACTTAATTGTCCATAAAAAACTGTTAGAACTACTTAATGAATTCGATAAAGTTTCAGTATACAAAATCAATATACAAAAATCTTTCAATTTTTATACACTAATAAGGAAATATATGAAAGGAAATCAGACAATTTGCAATAGTGTCAAAAGAATTTAAAAAATAGGAAGAACCTAACCAAGGCAGTAAAAGACTTGTACAGTGAAAGCTATACAGTAATTATGAAAGATATTAAAGAAAACATAGACAAATATAAAGACAAAAGAGTAGCAAACCAAATCCAACAACACATTAAAAGGATCATACACCATGATCAAGTGGGATTTATCCCAGGGGTGCAAGGATTTTTCAGTATCTGCAACTCAATCAATGTGATACACCACGTTAACATACTGAAAAGTAAAAACCAAATGAGATATCACCTCACACCTTTTAGAATGTACATCAGAAAGAAAACAAATAAAAACTGTTGGCCAGGTTTTGTAGAAAATGGAACCCGTGTACTTTGTTGGTGGGAATGTAAATTGGCACAGCCACTGTGGAATACAGTATGGAGTTTTCTTGATAGCTCAAAATATAACTACCTTATGACCCGGCAATTCCACTACTGGTTATATACCCGAAATAAAACAAACACATTTTGCTGTGGCTAGGACTTTATCCCTGGTATAAATCCCACTTGATTGTGGTGTGTTATCCTTTTAATGTATTGTTGGATTCAGTTTAGTACAATCTGAGGTATTTTGGTGAGGATTTTTGCATCTATGTTCATCAGTGTTATTGCAGGACTGTAATTTTCCTGTTTTTGTGATATCTTTGTCTGATTTTGATATCAGGGTGATTCTGACTGCATAGAATCAGTTTGGAAGTGTTCCTTCCTCTGAATATTTTTGGAATAGTTTGAGAAGGATAGGTTTTAACTCTTCTCTAAATGTTTGGTACAGTTCACCAGTGTAGCAACCTGGTTCTGGACTTTTGCTTATTGGGAGTTTTAAAATTTCTAATTCAAATTCAGTACTGGTAATTGGTCTGTTCATATTTTCTATTTCTTCCTAGTTCAGTCTTGGGAGATTGTACCATTCTAAGAATTTGTCCATTTCTTCTAGGTTGTACATTTTATTGGAGTCAAGTTGTTCATAGTAGTTTCTTATGATCCTGTGTATTTCTGTGGTGTCAGTTGTAACTTCTCTTTTTTCATTTCTGATTTTAGTGATATGTGTCCTCTTTCTTTTTTTCTTCATGAGTCTGGCTAAAGGTTTATCAATTTTCTTTATCTTTTCAAAGAACCAACTTTTGGTTTCACTGATATTTTCTATTGTTTTTTAGTCTCTATTTCATTTATTTTTGCTCTGATCTTTATGAGTTCTTTCCTTCTACCATCTTTGGGTTTTGTTTGCTCTGATCTTTTGCTCATCCCATACGTTTGGATTATCATATTTTCATTTTCATTTGTCTCTAGGTATTTTTTGATTTCCTCTTTGATTTCTTCAGTGATTCATTTGTTGTTTAGTAGCATATTAATCAGGCATGTTTTCCTGATTTCTTTGATTTTATTTATGGTCATTACTCTGAACTCGTTCTTGAGTAGCTTATCTCCACTTCACTTAGTTTTTCCTCTGGGATTTTATCTTGTTCCTTCATGTGGAACATATTCCTCTGTCACCTCATTTTGTCTAAGTTGCTATTTGTATTTTTGTGTATGGGGTAGGTTAATTATGTTTTTTGACCTTGGAGAAGTGGCTCTCTGTAGGACTCATCCTATGTGTCCCTACTGTGCACTCCCCTCTAGTCATCCAAGCTGTATGTTCTAATGGCTCCCCATAAGAGAGCTGCTTGGCTCCTTCTGTTGTGGCAGGCTGACTATGTGGGTGGTCTGGTATGCTTGGTTGGCTCCTAGCCTGGTAGGTTGCCAGGACTTACCATGTTCAGATGCTGCTGGCTGCTGTTTAACAGAGATTGGTGAACAGGCAGCTGGCTGCAGAATTGTAAGTGAACCCAGGGCTAGTGCTGGCTCATTGGTGGGTGGAGTCAGGGTCCCTACAATTCCAGGAAGGTAAAGCCAGGTCCTGGAGTTAGTGCTGGACTACTAGTTGGCAGGGTTCATTCCCTGAGTAAGACTGCAGGGCCCAGCCATTGCAGAGCTTGTTTCTGATCTTTGGTGGAGGGGGCAGTTCCTGGCACAGTTACATATGGGATCCAGGGTGTCCTGAAGTTTTCATTGGCCTGCTAGTGGACAGGGCCAGGGCTCAGCTAGTCCCAGGGTAGGGTCTGGACTGCTGTGGTTGGCCAGGGTCTGTAGGCTGCAGGATGTAATTTTCTTTGTTTGTTTTTGTGCTTTTTGCCTCATGTGTCTTCCCCCTAGTGGGTGAAGCTGGTTTAGAGGGTAGTGCAGACTTCCTGGAAGGAAGGGCTAGTGCCTTCCCACTGATGGGTGGAATGGGGTTTGGCCCTCTGGTGAGGAGTGCCATGTCTAGAGGCATGATTATAGGTGGCTATGGGCTCAGGAAGCCTTTACACAGCCTGTCTGCTAATGCATGGAGTTGTGTCCCTGCCCAGTTAATTGTTGGGCCTGAAGCATCCCAGCACTGGCACCTGCAGGATTTTGGGTAGGGCCAAGTCTTAAAGGCACTAATGAGCCAAGATGGCAGCCTCCAGTAGCAGTGTTCATGCAGTAGATGTTTCCCAAGACAGCTGCCACCAGTGTCTATGTCACAAGGATGAGCCACAGTCCACCTCCCAACCCTTCTTAACCTCTTCAGGAAACTCTCCAAGACCAGCAGATAGGTCTGGTCCATGCTTCTAGCAAATTACTCCTTTTGCCCTGAGAGCCAGTGCGTGTGAGAATTTGTGTGCACCCTTTAAGAGTGAAATTGCTATTTTCCCCAATTTTATGGGGCTCCCAAAATTAAGTCCTGCTAACCTTCAAAGCCAAATGATCTGGAGGCTCATCTTTCTGACGCAGGCTGTGGAGTCCCATATGGGGATCAGTACTTTCACTAATGGGGGAGAACCTCTGCAATATTGTTGGAATGTTTTATCTATTGATAATTGATCTAATTTAGTAATATATTGTGTTTGTCTTCTATCTCTCCATTTTTCTCCTATTTGTTTTATCTGTTCTTATTTCATTTTTCATTCTTTGTTTTCTTTGTAGATTAATTGAATACTCTTTAGTATTCCATTTTTATCTCTTATTGACCTAGTAGCTTTATCTTTTTGTTGGTTTTATCTCTGTTCTTATTTATTGATTGCTCTAAGTTTTAGAGCATACTTTTAACATTTTATATTCTGCCTTTAAATAATTATTTTATCTGTTGTCATATAAATATGTTGTAGCAGCTGATGTTTATTTCCCCTTCACATCCTGTGTGCTATTGTTTTCATACATTTTAATCCTACATATGTAAATGTCCTATACTACCTATTTATTGTTTGATTTACACTGCCAATCATATTTTAAAGAAATTAACATGAGAAAAATTGTGTTGTATTTACTCACTTATTTCTATTTCAACAATTTTCCTTTCTTTGTATAGATCCAAATTCCCTACTGTTAATATTTCCCTTTTGCCTGAAAGACTTATTTATTTTTTCGTGTATTATAGTCCTGAAGGATATGAACAATGTCAACTTTTTTTTAACATGTTCATTGAAGTATAATTGCTTTACAATGGTGTGTTAGTTTCTGCTTTATAACAAAGTGCATCAGTTATACATATACATATGTTCTCATATCTCTTCCATCTTGTGTGTCCCTCCCTCTAACCCTCCCTATCCCAACCCTCTAGGTGGTCACAAAGCACCAAGCTGATCTCCCTGTGCTAAGCGGCTGCTTCCCACTAGCTATCTATTTTATGTTTAGTAGTGTATATATGTCCATAACACTCTCTCACTTTGTCCCAGCTTACCATACCCCCTCCCCATATCCCCAAGTCCATTCTCTGGTAGGTCTGTGTCTTTATTCCCATCTTGCCCCTAGGTTCTTCTGACCATTTTCTTTTCTTTCTTTTTTTTTTTTTTTAGATTCCATATATACGTGTTAGCATATGGCATTTGTTTTTCTCTTTGTGACTTACTTCACTCTGTATGACAGACTCTAGGTCCATCCACCTCACTACAAGTCACTCAGTTTCATTTCTTTTTATGGCTGAGTAATATTCCATTGTATATATGTGCCACATCTTTATCCATTCATCTATCGATGGACACTTAGGTTGCTTCCATGTCCTGGCTATTGCAAATAGAGCTGCAATGAACATTTTGGTATGTGATTCTTTTTTTTTTTTTCTTTTGTGGTACATGGGCCTCTCACTGCTGTGGCCTCTCCCCCCGTGGAGCACAGGCTCCAGATGCGCAGGCCCAGTGGCCATGGCCCATGGGCCCAGCCATTCCACGGCATGTGGGATCGTCCCGGACCAGGGCACGAACCCAAGACCCCTGCATCGGCAGGCGGACTCTCAAGCACTGCGCCACCAGGGAAACCCTCTTTTTGAATTATGGTTTTCTCAGGGTAGATGCCCAGTAGTGGGATTGCTGGGTCGTATGGTAGTTCTATTTTTAGCTCTTTAAGGAACCTCCTTACTGTTCTCCATAGTGGCTGTATCAATTTACATTCCCACCAACAGTGCAAGAGGGTTCCCTTTTCTCCACACCCTCTCCAGAATTTATTGTTTCTAGATTTTTGGATGATGGCCATTCTGACTGGTGTGACATGATATCTCATTGTAGTTTTGATTTGCATTTCTGTAATGATTAATGATGTTGAGCATTCTTTCATGTGTTTGTTGGCAATCTGTATATCTTCTTTGGAGAAATGTCTATTTAGGTCTTCTGTCCATTTTTGGATTGGGTTTTTGTCTTTTTGATACTGAGCTGCATGAGCTGCTTTTATATTTTGGAAATTAATCTTTTGTCAGTTGCTTCGTTTGCAAATATTTTCTCCCATTCTGAGGGTTGTCTTCTGGTCTTGTTTATGGTTTCCTTTGCTGTGCAAAAGATTTTAAGTTTCATTAGGTCTCATTTTTTTATTTTTGTTTTTATTTCCATTTCTCTAGGAGGTGGGTCAAAAAGGATCTTTCTGTGATTTATGTCATAGAGTGTTCTGCCTGTTTTCCTCTAAGAGTTTGATAGTATCTGACCTTACATTTAGGTCTTTAATTCATTTTGAGTTTATTTTTGTGTATGGTGTTAGGGAGTGTTCTAATTGCATTCTTTTACATGTACCTGTCTGGTTTTCCCAGCACCACTTATTGAAGAGGATGTCTTTTCTCCACTGTATATTCTTGCCTATTTTATCAAAGATAAGGTGACCATATGTGTGTGGGTTTATCTCTGGGCTTTCTACCTTTTGGTTTTCAAAAAATATCTTTATTTCATCTACATTTTTGAAGGATGTTTTTTGCCAGATATAAAACTCTGTGTTAACATGATTTTTTCAGGACTTTAAAGATGTCCCATTGTCTTCTGGTTGCATAATTAGCCTAGTCCTTTATTTCCTTTTGTCCAATGTACAAATACCATTATTTCAAAAGAAGACTTACAGTGTTCTTATTTGCTCCCTTATATACTCTGCGTGTGTTTTTGTTTTTTCTGGTTGCTTTCAGGTTTTCCTTTTGTCATCAATTTTGATCCATCTTGTGTTTTTTTGTTGTGCTTATCTGGATTAGTGATCATTGAGATTCATGGGTATATGGGTTCTATATCACTATTTGACCAATTTTCACATTTTTTTACAAATATTTTCTTCCCCAATCTTTTTTTTCTCCTATTCTTCTGGTGTTCCAATAACATATATATCAGACAACTTGTTATTATCAAACAGGTCCCTGAGATTCATTCATTTTACTCATAATTTTGATCTTGATGCTGCTGTTTGGAGAGTTGTTGTTTTTTTTTTAAACCCTATCTATATGTTCAATGATCTTATCTAGTTTATCTAGTTTCTAACATGTTTCCAAGTCCATTCAGTAAAAATCAATAAATAAATAATAAAAATATATTCTTCAATTCTAGAATTTCAATGTTTTCTTTTAGTAAATTCATTTCTCTATATTTCCTATTTGTTCTCTAATTATATTTATACTTGCCTTCCAATCTTTGTCATGTTTATTACTTTAAATAATCTGTCTTCTAATTTCCTAATTTCTTTACTTTTAAAATGTCAAGTATTTTCTTTTGCCTTATTTTTATCCTGACTATGAATAACATTATTCTAATCCACCATATGTCTGGTAATTTGTGATTATATGCTGCATATTACAGAGGTTACATTTGTTTAGTGTATGGATTTTGCCCTCTGTCTTAATAGAGCACTGAGCTTCTGAGCATATGGCTAATTTGCTTTTGTTTCAGCTTGATACTTTTGAGGTTTCTTTTAATTTTTTAATAAGTATAGAGTATCTTGATAAATGCTACTTAAAATCTTAGGGCTATATGAGTTCTCGATGGAATACACAAAGTGTTAAGGAGGTGTCTTTACTCTGGCAATTTGGAACTAGTTAGTCTACATCTCCTTGTGTAATTTTTCACTTTGAAGTTTTGTGATAGTTTTTGATTTTTTTTTTCTGGTAGGCGTTCTTTCCCCAGTAGCTGTTCTTCGTCTAGTCTTTTATATTTGTAGCTCTGTTTATGTGCAGCTTAGTATTTGGCCAAAAATCAAGGTGACTTCTATTTACAGCACCTTCTCTGCATGTTCTCCTACCCTCATTATCTTGCCTCCAAATTTGAGCTATCCCAGTATTTCAAACTCCAATATTAGATTCTTTTTTTTTTAATTTTTAAAAATAATTTTTGAACATTATTTTTATTTTATTTATTTGGCTGTGTCCGGTCTTCATTATGGCATGATGGATCTTCACTGGGGCATGCAGCATCTTTCGTTGTGGCACGCAGGATCTATTGTTGTGGCATGCAGGCTTCTCTCAAGTTATGGTGTGTGAGTTTTCTCTTCTCTGGTTGTGACACATAGGCTCCAGGGCTCATGGGCTCTGTAGTTGTGGTTTATGGGCTCCAGAGTGCATGGGCTCCGTAGTTTGTTGTTTGCAGGCTCTCTAGTTGAGTCATGTGGGCTTAGTTTCTCTGTGGCATGTGGGGTCTTTGTTCCCTGACCAGGGATCGAACCCACATCCCTTGCATTGCAAGGCAGATTCTTTACTGCTGGACCACCAGGTAAGTCCCTTAGATTCTTTATCTCAGCAAGACCATCATGCTCTCTTTGAGCTACCCTTCTCTGCAATGCATTTAGAAAAAGTGGTTTTAGGCAGAAATCCAGAATAATCAATGAGGCTAAATTATTTGTTTTCCTTTGCTTGAGGAACTCAACTCTCCATTTCTTTTAGTCCAATATATCTAAATACAGTTATTTCATGCACTTTTTTTCTAGTTTCAGGGTGGTTTACAGCAAGAGACCTAGTCTATTAACAGTTGAGTAATAGTAGTGAAAATGGAAATAAGTGAATGGATTCAAGATATATTTTTCTTTCAAAATTGGAGTAAAGTTATTAGCTTATCTTTCCTGTTATTAGTCAGCTACAGATGCTAAACACTTGCAAAATATTGGATAATTTATTTTCTGAAAAAATCATTCCAGTCTGGCAGAATATAAATTGGCATACTCTCATGAGTTTCTAAAATGAGATTTCCTATCCTGATGCTTCAAATATGCCTGGGATGAGTCCCAGGACCTTGATATCCACTGAATAACAATATTCATTAGGTAGGTTTGTTCCTAGATATTTTATTCTTTTTGTTGCAGTGGTATATGGAAGTGTTTTCTTAATTTCACTTTCAGATTTTTCATCATTAGTGTATAGGAATGCCAGAGATTTCTGTGCATTAATTTTGTATCATGCTACTTTACCAAATTCATTGATTAGCTCTAGTAGTTTTCTGGTAGCATGTTTAGGATTCTCTATGTATAGTATCACGTCATGTGCAAACAGTGACATCTTTACTTCTTCTTTTCTGATTTGGATTCCTTTATTTCCTTTTCTTCTCTGATTGCTGTGGCTAAAACTTCTAAAACTATGTTGAGTAAGAGTGGGCAACCTTGTCTTGTTCCTGATCTTAGTGGAATTGCTTTCAGTTTTTCACCATCGAGGATGATGTTGGCTGCGGGTTTGTCATATATGACCTTTATTATGTTGAGGAAAGTTCCCTCTATGCCTACTTTCTGCAGGGTTTTTATCATAAATGGGTGTTGAATTTTGTCAAAAGCTTTCTCTGCATCTATAGACATTTCTCCAAAGAAGATATACAGACTGCCAACAAACACATGAAAGAATGCTCAACATCACTAATCATTAAAGAAATGCAAATCAAAACTACAATGAGATATCATCTCACACCAGTCTGAATGCCCATTATCAAAAAATCTAGAAACAATAAATGCTGGAGAGGGTGTGGAGAAAAGAGAACCTTCTTGCATTGTTGGTGGGAATGTAAATTGATACAGCCACTGTGGAGAACAGTATGGAGGTTCCTTGAAAAACTACAAATAGAACTACTATATGACCCAGCAATCCCACTACTGGGCATATACCCTGAGAAAACCATAATTCAAAAAGAGTCATGTACCAAAATGTTCATTGCAGCTCTATTTACAATAGCCCAGATGGAAACACCCTAAGTGTCCATCATCGGATGAATGGATAAAGATGTGGCATATATATACAATGGAATATTACTCAGTCATAAAAAGAAATGAAATTGAGCTATTTGTAATGAGGTGGATAGACCTAGAGTCTGTCATACAGAGTGAAGTAAGTCAGAAAGAGAGAGACAAATACCATATGCTAACACATATATATGGAATTTAAGAAAAAAAATGTCATGAAGAACCTAGGAGTAAGACAGGAATAAAGACACAGACCTACTAGAGAATGGACTCGAGGATATGGGGAGGGGGAAGGGTAAGCTGTGACAAAGCGAGAGAGAGGCATGGATATATATACACTACCAAATGTAAGGTAGATAGCTAGTGGGAAACAGCCGCGTAGCACAGGGAGATCAGCTCGGTGCTTTGTGACCACCTGGAGGGGTGGGATAGGGAGGGTGGGAGGGAGGGAGATGCAAGAGGGAAGAGATATGGGAACATATGTATATATATATATAACTGATTCATTTTGTTGTAAAGCAGAAACTAACACACCATTGTAAAGCAATTATACTCCAGTAAAGATGTTAAAAAAAAAACAATATTTAATAAATTTTCTACTGCTATGCCCTAATAAGCTAATTAGGTCTCTTGGAATTCACTGAATATCAGAAATATGATACTTGTGGGAGAAAACATTAAAGTCCAGTTTATCTGATGAGCTGATTATCTGATAAACCCTGGTTTTGCCTCCCTCTGTTCTACCATGTGCTTCTATGGATCCATTCTGACACAATCAGAGGCATTAGGAATTATAGAAAATTGAATTAATTTGGTTCCTGGATGAAGGCAAGGATGTTGTAGATATTCACAGCATAAATGATCATAGAAATTTGTGAGACAACTTTTGAATAAATGATATTATCTATTACTAAGAAGGAAAGAAAAAATTTCAGACTAGAATGAGCCTCAAATTCAAGTCATTACTTCATTAATTAAGATTCTTAATCAAGAACAATATTGCTTAATAATATTTAGAAATACAATTGAGGAATATCATTTTGGTTGTTAGGAAGATCATATTTAGTACATATTGATGTCTATTTATTTTTACTGAAAAATAGACATTTTATATAATAAGAACATATGTAGCAACTACTTTCAAATTTATCATTGTTTTGAAACAAGTGACAGAACCATTTCAAAACTGCTGTGATTTATAACTTCTAATTCTCTCAGTCATGCCTGGGATTCTTGCTACTGTGTGAGAATAACCAGTGCACTGATGAGGGAAAGTAATAGCTAAAATTGTCCTCTGACACTTCTAACACTCAAAAGACAATTCTAACACTCAAAATAGATAGAAATAGTTTAAAACTTTTTTATTTGGTTTTTGTGAGAAAATTAACAAGGCTTCTGATATTTTGTGCAATTAATTAAAAGAATCTGCAAGGTTTTTTTAATTCAAATTTATGATTCTACAGACATGTTTCTGACAATTCTCACCTAATTTTATTTGCTTATCAGAAATACTGGGGCACATTCCTAGAGAATATGTGAACTTAAATTACTAACTGCTTGCTTGAGCCATTAGAAAAAACTTATTTTTTATACTTTTAACTTTGTAATTATATCTTTATTAATTACCTCATTTGGAAATAAACAGTTGTGATAATTAATAAGTAGGTTTTAATTACTGGTTTTATTCATTGATTGAATTGGATCAAGAATGACATGTCTAGGTAAATGTAATTACTATTAGAATTTTATAATATACAACTTAAATATAAGATATGTACTTTATATGTTTTATCAGATATAATATTGTAGTCACATTGTTTCTCAGAGATCAAAGTATGATTCTACCATTCATTAGATCATTAGATAACCCCATAACATGTTAATTCTCACTGGCTTATTTTCACCTGTTTTTATTTTTTTGCATCTGAAGTTACAGTTTTTTTTAGCCTTTTATTTTATTTCTTACCACATTTACTCCAAGTGAAATTGGCTACTCCTCTGGCTCTCCTAATGAAAACTCTCACAACAAGAATATTAAAAGTTTATAAAACTTAACTATTTGGAGACCATGGAGGAGGGATAACACAGTGCAACCGTACTACTTCCAATTACGTGCTGGTTTTCTCTCCTCTCCCTTCAAGATCTGTTCCTTACTCTATCCTTATAAAATCGTCCTAAGAAGTTTCAAATATTCTCTTATTATACATAAGAGTATCTATAAGGGGTAATAGGACATTCCATTAAACTTCTCTCAGGGAAACATATACCTCTGCCATTAAAGTATGCAGTGAAAAGAGGCCACTCATTTTACTATTTACAAAATAAATGAAATATAGTTCTAGGACACTTGTCTTATACCCTTAAACATAGAAGAGTCTGAAAATATATATCTATATCTAGATAGATAGATAGATAGATAGGTAGATAGAGAGAGAGATATAAATGCTACCTCATTAGCTACCAGGAAAATTAAATTATATATAGTTGCTAGGGATTGACAATCTGTTCTATAATATACATTATGGTAAACATGTCCTTTGTGGAACAAAGAAATACTTGACATAGAGAATACATATTCATCTAAGGGCTATAGAAAATAGTTAATAATTACCTAAGGAAATGAATAGAGATGGGGAAAATACAAAGATAATGAGAACAGTATAACTCTAAGTCTAAAACAATCCAAATTAATAGAAAATTTGGAATACAGGAGAGGAGGGTAACATAGGACTTACAAAATCTCAAGAACCAAAAAGGAAAGAAGGATGTGTATAGAAAAAAGGGAGACTGATGTTGAGTTAAAGGGAGGAAGGACAGGAAGAAGGTTAAAAGGGGATTGCAGTATCATAGGAAAGGAAATAAATCAACATGCTAGAAGCAGTGAGGTAAGCCAATTTAATAATAACAGTTCTAACATGAGAAGTATGTTACTCAACAGCAGATATCACAGTTTAAAACATGAGAAGTAAAAATAAATAGAATCTGATATGTAAGATATTGAGTTACAACAAAGAAAGATGCATAAATTATGAGGTAAAGGAAAATTTCTTTCATTAAAAAATAGCAGAAATTGGGTTGACTGGCTAAAAATTTCAGGCAAGTCCCTCCAAATTGATATTATTCAGCTATTACAAAGGAAAAGGAAAATAAGTATAAAGAGACAGAAATGAGAAAAGAAAAAACAGAGGGACAGAATCTAAGTAAAATTTCACCATATTTTTCAGGTGACTTGGCAAGTTTAAAGACAATGGAAGTCATTGCAGAGAAAAAGTTAAACTTCATAAGATAACATACAGTTAATATGTGTATATGTCAAACTAATTAAAATGACAACTAAAATTATGGGAGATGTTTGCAGCAAATATTATAACTAAGTAATACTTTAAATAAAAAGGTTCGTATAAATCAGATAATAGCACTGGGTCAGGCAGCTTCTAAAATAGCTCCTAGGATCCCTCATTCCTGTATCCATGCCCTTGTGTAATCTCCTCACTTTGAATGTGAGCTGGGCCTATTGACTCACTTCTCACAAATAAAACATGGTAAAAGTGATGGGGTATCTCTTCTGGGATTAGAGTATTAAAAAAATAGAAGGTAAAATTCATCTTGCTCTTTCTTATGACTGCTCTAAGGATGTAAGCTACCATTTGTGAGTTGACTGATGGAGAGGTGAACATGGCAAGGAGCTGAGGGAAGGACTCTGCCTAACAGCAATTTAGACACTAAAAACCCTCCATCCAATGGACCAAAAAAGGACTGAAGCCTACTGACAACCATGTGAGTCATCTTGGACCATAATTCTCTCCCAGTCAGTCCTTCAGATGAAAATACAGACACTGCGAACATCTTGATTGCAACCTTGTGAGAGGATTTCAGGCAGAGAAATGCAAATAAGCTGTGCCTGGGTTCCTATGCACAGTAGCTGTGACACCATACATGTCTGCTGTAAATTTCAGGGTAATTGGTTACATAATAATAGATTAATAGTATAGATATTTTAATACCTTTCCTTTGTTTGTGGTCTGAAACTAGTGATGTGTTTCTAATGAAGTGAATATGGTAAAGTAATAAGATGTCACTTTGGAGGATAGATAAAAAGAAAGTATGGCTTTGTCTTGCATGCCCTATATCATTTTCTCTCTCTTAGATTCCTTTCAATAGGGAAAAAACCTGCCAGTTTGTGAATATCCCACGGTGAGAACCATATGGCAAGGAACAGAGAGAGGTCTCTTGCTAACAGTCAGCTGAGGTCTGATGACTGTTGACAATCGTGTTAGTGATCTTGGAAATTGGTTTTCCCTCATAAGAGAGAGAACTAACTCCATTGACATCTTGATTAGACCCTTATGAAAGACTGACCAGGAGACATCCAGCTAAACCATGTCCGAAATCCTAACACCCAGAAACTGTGAGATAATAAATATTTGCTGTTTTAAATTGACAAGCTTTGAGGTAATTTGTTATACATCAATATGTAGTTAATACAAACATAAAGATCTTAATTGGATAAATTTACAAAAATTTCCAGACACATATTAGGTAATATTGATCAGAAGAGAAAGCATCTACACTGGAGGAGGAAAATGTATCAAATTTAACTTGTAGAAATAAAACTTGTTATGTCAGTAAATTTAGGATAAACATTAAGAGAAAATAGACCAAATTAAAAGGAAAGTTAAGAGGCAGCAGAGGGTTCACATTCTTGCCTTCTTAAACTTGAGATGAGCAAAAGACCCAATTATAGTTCAATAAAATAGAGCTTAGTGTCCACCAAAAACAGACATTTATAGGTACCACTGCCAATTTCCCAGTTACAGTGTCTCTCTTAATTTTACTGACATAATAACAAGGACTCCTTGCTTGACCAAACTTTAGTCAGGCTCCTCTGAGCCCTCTTCTCAACTACATCTCAGCCTTACTTAGTCCACAATTCTTTACCTGTCAAGCCCAGTGTTAGCAAGAATCCTGCCATATCAGGAAAAATAAGAGTTTGGGCAAATGCGTTTTGCTTCATGTACTCTGCCAGTTGGCCGCTATTGCATGAGAAGCAGCCTTCAGACTGGAAGAGAATCAAGCTCATCCTCCCTAAGAGGTCTTTTATAATAATTTGACTCAATTTGGTAATAGAAGTGGCAGCATATTTTATTGACTGCTCTCATAATTTCCTGTCACAAAAAGAATCAACATCACCCAAAAGGGATTAGGATAATTAGAAATGTAGTTAACAATAAATTGTTAAAATATAGAAAGCATTTAATGCTGTAATAAACAAAACTAATCCCAATGAAAAGATCCAAACATGACAGATTGCTCCTTAAATAAATATTATATATTTGCTATTCAAAGATGGGCATGTTTGGTGAAAGGAAAACTTACATAGATCCATCCACTAAAGGTAGCTTATACTTTAAAAGGGAATATCCATGAAGAATCAAAGTGATATTTGGAGAGAGGAGATAAAAAAATTGAAAATGAGTTACTAGAGTATAATAAAGTAATTACACAAAAATTTCTAGCACAGGGAAACAAAACAAAATTCTAATAAAAATGAAGATTTAATTTAAAAAAATTACAAAGTATAAACATCTCTATCAATTAACTTTTGCTGTGTAATAAACCACTTCAAAGCTGAGTGGCTTAAAGCAAAAAAAAAAAAATTTTTTTTTTCGTCATAATTCTATAGTGTGCTTGTATGGTTCTCTGGTCTGTCTTGGCTAGTGGTAGAAGATCTAGGATGATATCATTCACAGATCTGTGGCCCTAGCTGGAGTGAGTAAGAAGTCATGTTAGTAAAGATAGCTGGGACCTCTATCCATATGGTCTCATCCTTTAGGAAGCTATCCTAAGCTTGTTTATATGGTGTCATAGGATATCTACCACAAGAGAGGGCAAGTTGAAAGCACAAGCACTTTCCTGGTCTTTGTTTACCCCCTATTCTTTAATGTTCCATTGGCCAAAGCAAATCACATGGCTAAGCCTAGATTCAAGTGACGGAGAATTAAACTCTTCCTCTTGATGGAAGGGGCTCAAAAGTCACATTGCAAACTGGCCTGTATACAGAGATAAGACACATTACTGCAGCCATTTTTTTCAATATTCTATCACAAAAACATACAAAAACTTTAAAACAAAAGCATTTATGACTCTCTCATATCTAATTAATAAAAAGGAATTGGCATTTAACAAATTTAAAATACCACTACTAAAAAAGAAACAGTTATTTCACTGTACTAGAACTAATCAATGAATTTCATAAAGTAACAGGATAAAAAATTAATGCACAGAAATCTCTTGCATTTTTATACACTAAAAACAAAAAAAATCAGAAAAAGAAATTAAGGAAACACTCCCATTTATCACTGAAGCAAAAAGAATAAAATACTTAGGAATACACCTACCTAAGGAAGCAAAAGACCTATATACAGAAAACTATAAGACACTGATGAAAGAAATCAAAGATGATACAAACAGGTGGAAAGATATACCATGTGCTTGGATTAGAAGAATCAACATTGTGAAAATAACTATACTACCCAAAGCAATACAGATTCAATGCAATCCCTATCAAATTACCAATGACATTTTTCATAGAACTAGAACAAAAAAATTTACAATTTGCATGAAAACACAAAACACTGCAAATAGCCAAAGCAATCTTTTTATTTTATTTTTGTTGTTGTTTTGTTTTGTTTTTATTGGAGTATAATTGCTTTACAATGGTGTGTTAGTTTCTGCTTTACAACAAAATGAATCAGTTACACATACACATATGTTCCATATCTCTTCCCTCTTGCATCTCCCTCCCTCCCACCCTCCCTATCCCACCCCTCCAGGTGGTCACAAAGCACCGAGCTGATCTCCCTGTGCTATGCGGCTGCTTCCCACTAGCTATCTACCTTAAGTTTGGTAGTGTATATATATCCATGCCTCTCTCTCGCTTTGTCACAGCTTACCCTTCCCCCTCCCCATATCCTCAAGTCCATTCTCTAGTAGGTCTGTGTCTTTATTCCTGTCTTACCCCTAAGTTCTTCATGATATTTTTTTTTCTTAAATTCCATATATATGTGTTAGCATATGGTATTTGTCTCTCTCTTTCTGACTTACTTCACTCTGTATGACAGACTCTAGGTCTATCCACCTCATTGCAAATAGCTCAATTTCATTTATTTTCCTGGCTGAGTAATATTCCATTGTATATATGTGCCACATCTTCTTTATCCATTCATCCGATGATGGACACTTAGGTTATTTCCATCCGGACTATTGTAAATAGAGCTGCAATGAACATTTTGGTACATGACTCTTTTTGAATTATGGTTTTCTCAGGGTATATGCCCAGTAGTGGGATTGCTGGGTCATATGGTAGTTCTATTTGTAGTTTTTCAAGGAACCTCCATACTGTTCTCCACAGTGGCTGTATCAATTTACATTCCCACCAACAATGCAAGAAGGTTCTCTTTTCTCCACACCCTCTCCAGCATTTATTGTTTCTAGATTTTTTGATAATGGGCATTCAGACTGGTGTGAGATGATATCTCATTGTAGTTTTCATTTGCATTTTTCTAGTGATTCCTAGATATTTTATTATTTTTTTGCAGTGGTAAATGGGAGTGTTTTCTTAATTTCACTTTCAGATTTTTCATCATTAGTGTATAGGAATATCAGAGATTTCTGTGCATTAATTTTGTATTCTGCTACTTTACCAAATACATTGATTAGCTCTAGTAGTTTTCTGGTAGCATCTTTAGGATTCTCTGTGTATAGTATTGTGTCATCTGCAAACAGTGACAGCTTTCCTTCTTCTTTTCCAGTTTGGATTCCTTTTATTTCCTTTTCTTCTCTGATTGCTGTGGCTAAAACTTCTAAAACTATGTTGAATAAGAGTGGTGGGAGTGGGCAACCTTGTCTTGTTCCTGATCTTAGTGGAAATGCTTTCAGTTTTTCACCATTGAATATGATGTTGGCTGTCGGTTTCTCATATATGGCCTTTATTAAGTTGAGGAAAGTTCCCTCTATGCTTACTTTCTTCAGGGTTTTTATCATAAATGGGTGTTGAATTTTGTCAAAAGCTTTCTCTGCATCTATTGAAATGATCATATGGTTTCTCTCCTTCAATTTGTTAATATGGTTTATCACATTGATAGATTTGCGTATATTGAAGAATCCTTGCATTCCTGGAATAAACTCCACTTGATCATGGTGTATGATCCTTTTAATGTGCTGTTGGATTCTGCTTGCTAGTATTTTGTTGAACATTTTTGCATCTATGTTCATCAGTGATATTGGCCTGTAGTTTTCTTTCTTTGTGACATCCTTCTCTGGTTTTGGTATCAAGGTGATGGTGGCCTTGTAGAATGAGTTTGGGAGTGTTCCTCCCTCTGCTATATTTTGGAGGGTTTGAGAAGGATAGGTGTTAGCTCTTCTCTAAATGTTTGATAGAATTCGCCTGTGAAGCCCTCTGGTCCTGGGCTTTTGTTTGTTGGAATATTTTTAATCACAATTTCAATTTCAGTGCTTGTGATTGGTCTGTTCATATTCTCTATTTCTTCCTGACTCAATCTTGGCAGGTTGTGCATTTCTAAGAATTTGTCCATTTCTTCCAGGTTGTCCATTTTATTGGCTTAGAGTTGCTTGTAGTAACCTCTCATGATCTTTTGTATTTCTGCAGTGTCAGTTGTTACTTCTCCTTTTTCATTTCTTATTCTATTGATTTGAGTCTTCTCCCTTTTTTTCTTGATGAGTCTGGCTAGTGGTTTATCAATTTTGTTTATTTTCTCAAAGAGCCAGCTTTTAGGTTTATTATCTTTGCTATCATTTCCTTCATTTATTTTTCATTTATTTCTGATCTAATTTTTATGATTTCTGTCCTTCTGCTAACTTTGGGTATTTTTTGTTCTTCTTTCTCTATTGGTTTAGGTGCAAGGTTAGGTTGTTTATTCGAGATATTTCCTGCTTCTTAAGGTGGGCTTGTATTGCTATAAACTTCTCCCTTAGCACTGCTTTTGCTGCATCCCATAGGTTTTGTGTTGTTGTGTCTCCATTGTCATTTGTTTCTAGGTGTTTTTTAATTTCCTCTTTGATTTCTTCAGTGATCACTTCATTATTAAGTAGTGTATTGTTTAGCCTCCATGTGTTTGTATTTTTTACAGATCTTTTCCTGTAATTGATATCTAGTCTCATGGCATTGTGGTCAGAAAAGATACTTGATACAATTTCAATTTTCTTAAATTTACCAAGGCTTGATTTGTGACCCAAGAGATGATCTATCCTGGAGAATGTTCCGTGAGCACTTGAGAAAAATGTGTATTCTGTTGTTTTTGGATGAAGTGTCCTATAAATATCAATTAAGTTCATCTTGTTTAATGTATCATTTAAAGCTTGTGTTTCCTTATTTATTTTCATTTTGGATGATCTATCCATGGGTGAAAGTGGGGTGTTAAAGTCCCCTACTATGAATGTGTTACTGTTGATTTCCCCTTTTATGGCTGTTAGGATTTGCCTTATGTATTGAGGTGCTCCTATGTTGGGTGCATAAATATTTACAATTGTTATATCTTCTTCTTGGATGGATCCCTTGATCATTATGTAGTGTCCTTCTTTGTCTCTTCTAATAGTCCTTATTTTAAAGTCTATTTTGTCTGATATGAGAATTGCTACTCCAGCTTTCTTTTGGTTTCCATTTGCATGAAATATCTTTTTCCATCCCCTTACTTTCAGTCTGTATGTGTCTCTAGGTCTGAAGTGGGTCTCTTGTAGACAGCAAATATATGGGTCTTGTTTGTGTATCCATTCAGTCAATCTGTGTCTTTTGGTGTGAGCATTTAATCCATTTACATTTAAGGTAATTATCGATATGTATGTTCCTATTCCCATTTTCTTAATTGTTTTGGGTTCGTTATCGTAGGTCTTTTCTTTCTCTTGTGTTTCCTGCCTAGAGAAGTTCCTTTAGCAATTGTTGTGGAGCTGGTTTGGTGATGCTGAACTCTCTCAGCTTTTGCTTGTCTGTAAAGGTTTTAATTTCTCCATCAAATCTGAATGAGATCCTTGCTGGGTAGAGTAATCTTGGTTGCAGGTTTTTCTCCTTCATCACTTTAAATATGTCCTGCCAGTCCCTTCTGGCTTGCAGAGATTCTGCTGAAAGTTCAGCTGTTAACCTTATGGGGATTCCCTTTTGTGTTATTTGTTGTTTTTCCCTTGTTGCTTTTAATATGTTTTCTTTGTATTTAATTTTTTACAGTTTGATTAATATGTGTCTTGGCATATTTCTCCTTGGATTTATCCTGTTTGGGACACTCTGTGCTTCCTGGGCTTGATTATCTATTTCCTTTCCCATATTAGGGAAGTTTTCAACTATAATCTCTTCAAATATTTTCTCTTTCCCTTTCTTTTTCTCTTCTTCTGGAACCCCTATAATTCGAATGTTGGTGCGTTTAATGTTGTCCCAGAGGACTCTGAGACTGTCCTCAGTTCTTTTCATTCTTCTTTCATTATTCTTCTCTGCAGTAGTTATTTCCACTATTTTATCTTCCTGGTCACTTATCCAATCTTCTGTCTCAGTTATTCTGCTATTGATCCCTTCTAGAGTATTTTTCATTTCATTTATTGTGTTGTTCATCATTGTTTGTTTCATCTTTAGTTCTTCTAGGTCCTTTTTAAATGTTTCTTGCATTTTGTCTATTCTATTTTCAAGATTTTGGATCATCTTTACTATCATTATTCTGAATTCATTTTCAGGTAGACTGCGTATTTCCTCTTCATTTGTTAGGTCTGGTGGGTTTTTATCTTGCTCCTTCATCTGCTCTGTGTTTTTCTGTCTTCTCATTTTCTTATCTTACTGTGTTTGGGGTCTCCTTTTTGCAGGCTGCAGGTTCGTAGTTCCTGATGTTTTTGGTGTCTGTCCCCAGTGGCGGAGGTTGGTTCAGTGGGTTGTGTAGCCTTCCTGGTGGAGGAGACTATTGCTTGTGTTCTGGTGGATGAGGTCGGATCTTGTCTTTCTGGTGGGCAGATCCACGTCTGGTGGTGTGTTTTGGGGTGTCTGTCGACTTATTATGATTTTAGGCAGCCTCTCTGCTAATGGGTGGGTTTGTGTTCCTGTCTTGCTAGTTATTTGGCATAGGATGTCCAGCACTGTAGCTTGCTGGTCGTTGAGTGAAGCTGGGTGCTGTTGTTGAGATGGAGATCTCTGGGAGGTTTTCGCCATTTGATATTATGTGGAGCTGGGAGGTCTCTTGTGGATCAGTGTCCTGAAGTTGGTTCACCCACCTAAGAGGCACAGCACTGACTCCTGGCTGCAGCACCAAGAGCCTTTCATCCACATGGCTCAGAATAAAAAGGAGAAAAAGTAGAAAGGAAGAATTCATTGAAGTGGAAAGAAAAGAAAGAAAGAAAGAAAGAAAGAAAGAAAGAAAGAAAGAAAGAAAGGAGGGAGGGAGGGAGGGAGGAAGGAAGGAAGGAAGGAAGGAAGGAGGGAAGGAAGGAAAAAAGAAAGAATGAAGATAAAGCCAAATAAAATAAAGTAAGATAAAATATACAGTTATTAAAATAAAAAAAATAATTATTAAGAGAGAAAAAAAATTAAAAATTGGACGAATAGAACCCTAGGACAAATGGTGGAAACAAAGCTATACAGACAAAATCTCACACAGAAGCATACACATACACACTCACAAAAAGAGGAAAAGGGGAAAAAATCATAAATCTTGCTCTCAAAATCCACCTCCTTAATTTGGGAAGATTCGTTGTCTATTCAGGTATTCCACAGATGCAGGGTACATCAAGTTGATTGTGGAGCTTTAATCCACTGCTTCTGAGGCTGCTGGGAGAGATTTCCCTTTCTCTTCTTTGTTCTCACAGCTCCCAGTTTCTCACCTTTGGATTTGGCCCCACCTCTGCTTGTAGGTCGCCGGAGGGCGTCTGTTCTTCACTCAGACAGGAGGGGGTTAAAGAAGCCGCTGATTCGGGGGCTCTGGCTCACTGAGGCCGGGGGGAGCGAGCGGCACGGGGTGCGGGGTGAGCCTGCAGTGGTAGAGACCGGCGTGAGGTTGCACCAGCCTGAGGCACGCCATGCGTTCTCCCGGGGAAGTTGTCCCTGAATCCCGGGACCCTGGCAGTGGCGGGCTGCACAGCCTTCCCGGAAGCAGGGTGTGGAGAGTGACCTGTGCTCGCACACAGTCTTCTTGGTGGCGGCAGCAGCAGCCTTAGCATCTAATGCCAGTCTCTGGCATCTGCGCTTTTAGCCGTGGCTCGATCCCGTCTCTGGAGCTCCTTTAAGCAGCACTCTTAATCCCCTCTCCTCGCGCACCAGGAAACAAAGAGGGAAGAAAAAGTCTCTTGCCTCTTCGGCAGGTCCAGACTTTTCCCCAGACTCCCTCCTGGCCAGCCGTGGCTCACTAACCCCCTGCAGGCTGTGTTCACGCCACCAACCCCAGTCCTCTCCCTGCGCTCCGACTGAAGCCCGAGACTCAGCTCCCAGACCCGCCCACCCCATCGGGTGAGCAGACAAGTCTCCCAGGCTGGTGAGTGCCTGTCGGCACTGATCCTCTGTGTGGGAGTCTCTCCGCTTTGCCCCCTGCACCCTTGTTGCTGTGCTCTCCTCCATGGCTACGAAGCTTTCCCCCTCCGCCACCCGCAGTCTCTGCCCACGAAGGGGCTTCCTAGTGTGTGGAAACCTTTCCTCCTTCACAGTTCCCTCCCACTGGTGCAGGTCCTGTCCCTATCCTTTTGTCTCTGTTTATTCTTTTTTCTTTTGCCCTACCCAGGTACGTGGGGGGTTTCTTGCCTTATGGGAGGTCTGAGGTCTTCTGCCAGCGTTCAGTAGGTGTTTTGTTGGAGTTGTTCCACATGTAGATGTATTTCTGGTGTATCCCCGCCGCTGCCTCCCAGGTCCTGCTCCAGCCGCCCATAGCAATCTTGAGAAAGAAAAATGGAGGTGGAGGAATCAGGTTCCCTGACTTCAGACTATACTACAAAGCTACAGTAATCAAGACAGTATGGAACTGGCACAAACACAGAAATATAGATCAGTGGAACAGGATAGAAAGCCCAGAGATAAACCCATGCACTATGGTCAACTAATGTATGACAAAGGAGGCATGGATATACAATGGAGAAAAGATAGCCTCTTCAATAAGTGGTGCTGGGAAAACTGGACAGCTACATGTAAAACAATGAAATCAGAACACTTCCAAACACCATACACAAAAATGAACTCAAAATGGATTAAAGACCTAAATGTAAGGTCAGACATTATAAATTCTTAGAGGAAAACATAGGTAGAACACTCTATGACATAAATCACAGCAAGATCCTTTCTGACCCACCTCCTAGAGAAATGGAAATAAAGACAAAAATAAACAAATGGGACCTAATGAAACTTAAAAGATTTTGCATTACAAAGGAAACTGTAAACAAGATAAAAAGACAACCCTGTTAATGGGAGAAAAAAAATTGTAAATGAAGAAACTGACAAAGGATTTATCTCCAAAATATACAAACAGCTCATGCAGCTCTATATCAAAAAAAGCAAACAAACCAATCCAAAAATGGGTGGAAGACCTAAATAGACATTTCTCCAAAGACATACAGATTGCCAACAAACACATGAAAAGATGCTCAACACCACTACTCATTAGAGAAATGCAAATCAAAACCACAATGAGGTATCACTTCACACTAATCAGAATGGCCATCATCAAAAAATCTGCAAACAATAAATGCTGGAGAGGGTGTGGAGGAAAGGGAACCCTCTTGCACTGTTGGTGAGAATGTAAATTGATATAGACACTATGGAGAACAGTACAGAGGTTCCTTAGAAAAAACTAAATATAGAACTACCATACGACCCAGCAATCCCACTACTGGGCATATACCCTGAGAAAACCATAATTCAAAAAGAGTCATGTACCACAATGTTCATTGCAGAACAATTTACAATAGCCAGGACATGGAAGCAACCTAAATGTCCATTGACACTTGAATGGATAAAGAAGATGTGGCACATATATAGAATGGAATATTACTCAACCATAAAAAGAAATGAAATTGAGTTATTTGTAATGGGGTGGATGGATCTAGAGTCTGTCATACTGAGTAAAGTAAGTCAGAAAGAGAAAAATGAATACCATTTGCTAACGCACATATGTGGAATCTTAAGAAAAGGTACTGATGAACCTAGTGTCAGGGCAGGAATAAAGATGAAGACATAGAGAATGGACTTGAGGACACAGAGGGGGGAAGGGGAAGCTGGGAGAAAGTGAGAGAGTGGCATTGACATATATACACTACCAAATGTAAAATTGATGGCTAGTGGGAAGGGGCTACATAGCACAGGGAGAATAGCTCGATACTTTGTGATCACCTAGAGGGGAGGGAAAGGGAGGGTGGGAGGGAGGCTCAAGAGGGAGAGGATATGGGGATATATGTATACATATAACTGTTTCACTTTGTTCTACAGCAGAAACACAACACATTGTAAAGCAATTATACTCAATAAAGATATTAAAAAAGATCATTTATTTAAGTGATAAATATTTTCTATTTCACATCACACAATATTAAACACTAAGAGTTTTCTAGTAAAAACAGTAACAGATTAAGAATTCTAAATAATTCCCAAGATCATTGACTTGACATTCTAGTCAATCAAAACAAGAAGCATGCTTGCAGAGGAGAGTTATTAAAAAGATGGGAGCAAAAGATCATCATTCTATTTAGCTTTAACTCTATATTTACTCATGTATATTTATTTTTTTAACTTTTTATTTTATATTATATTTGATTAACAATGTGTTAGTTTCAGGTGTACAGCAATATATTTATAAATTTGTCTAAACCATGAGTTCCTTATTCTTGAGCTCATTCTTTTGAGTGGTTGTAAGCCATATTATACATGTTAACACCTAAATTAACATGGATGTTAATTTGACTTGAAATAAAATTATTAGAACATAACCTCATTGTTACCCCTTATAACTTTATAGATGAATTTCATTTATAATTCAAAAATAAAACATTTTGTGTTAGAAATAAATATTACATTGTATGTCACTCAAGAGTACACCCACTTCTAAATTTTTAAAGTATAACTCATTTAGAGTGATGATTACCTTGAAGAGTTGTGTATCTCACAGGTCCAAATTTGAGAAAAAGATGAAATGTGTCTGCTGGCCTGGAGAATGGGCTTGTTCCTGACATTGAAATGTTAACTTGCCTGGGAAGTATAAGCTGAAATATGAATGTTAACTATTATTACCTCTTGGAGATAGTTTAGGAACTAGTTAAGTTAGTCAGACAAGGAGACTGTGTACTTATGCATGCCTTTCCAGGAAAAATGTATCCCAGCTAATAAAAATCTGTAATGCAATCAGTTTGGGGAGACTGCAGGAAGGCATCTACAAGTCTCAGGCTGAATCTGCATGGTGTGAACTGGATATTTTGATACTTTGTAATTCCTATGTATCTATCTTTTTGTTGTTCTCTCTGTTCTTTTAATAAAATCTTTTGAATGTTTAATAATTGAAGTGACAGTGTGATTGTCAGTGAAAAGAAGCATTTATCTGACAGGACTCAATGTTGAACTATATAGATGTCTGAGAATTATCTGAAAAAAATTTTTTTGGAAGAACTTGGTCATTGTTTTTAATGTACAATATAATAGAAGAAAAATAACATTAAAAAGGAATGTCATTTTAATAGACAAGAGTTATCAAAACAAACTACAAAGCTATAACAGTGGAGACGAAAAAAGAGTATTAAGAATAAAAAACGGAAGAAAAAAATGTGAGATACTTTTGCACACAGCTTGCTAAACTAGAAAATTTTAAATTTTGGAAGATGGTTTACAGACAAGGGCTTGGGAAATCACCATTAGGGTAAGCAGGATATGTATTTTCTGGCATTAGTATTCTGGAATTCTATACATGTGTGTTTCCAGTAAATAAAAGAAAAAAAGAAGGATTAATCTGGTAAAATTTTTAGAAATTACAAGGACACAGTCAAAAGGAAAATAACATAAGGGAAAGAGATTTGGATATTTCCTTATAAATCAATGTGTTTGTGTATATGATGGGAACAGTTTTCAGTCTGTGTGGATGGGTTACATTTTAATATCACTTTTTTTTAGAACTCAGAAAAAATTGAGAACAGTCTTTAAAATTCTGCCTCCCTATGACAAAAATAGACAAAATGCTCTGATAATTTTTTGAAAATAAAAAAAAATTGAAAACACATAGTAAGAAATGCATTTTTCAATTAATAAGTAGGAGTATAACAAAGATATTAGTAGCATAAAATCTGGAGGCAGACAGCTTGGACTCAAACCCCAACATCACCATTTACTGGTAGGGTAATTTGGGGGCAATATGCATAATTTCCTATATTTTTCTTATTTATAAAGTTGGGGCTGGTTGTACTACCTATTTTGTAGGCTCACTGTAGTTTTGAATTAAATAAAATAAAGCTCTTAAGACAGTGACTGGCTCATAACAGTTATTGTATATGTTTCATTTTAGTATTTTCATCATTAATTAAGGAAAGCATGGTATTGATAAATTGAAGTAAAAGGCAGAGTAAACCATAAAAGTTGATAATTTAAAAGGAAAAGCAGAAAGCAGCAGGTAAAGAGCCAATCCAATAATATGTAAAGTTAAATAGGTCACTAGATCATTCAGAAGCTTAGAGACTTTCAGAAAAAATCAAACTCTTACATACTGAACACATTAGAATAAGCAGTATAATTTTCAGAAGTATGAAAGAAAAATCTGGTAGAGGAAGCCATTGAAAAGGGGGTTTAGGTGAGGAGGTAAGGAGAACTTATTGATAGTGACTGAATGTGAAATAGGAAAATACTTTGGAGATCATCTGGCAAAGATTATGGTTAAAAAAAATGAAAAGAAATCTTAGTAGAAGGAAACCTATTTAAAAAGTTCATAAAAAAGAATGAAATAATGCCATTTGTAGCAACATGGATGGACCCAGAGATTGTCATACTGTGAAGTAAGTCAGACAGAGAAAGAAAAATATCATATGATATCATGTATATGCAGAATCTAACAAAAAACAGGATACAAGTTAACTTATTTACAAAGCAGAAATAGACTCACAGACTTAAAGAATGAACATATGGTTACCAGGTGGGAAGGGTGGTGGGGAGGGTTAGGCAGTTTGGAACTGACATATACACACTGCTATGTTTAAACTGGATAACCAACAAGGATGTACTGTATAGCACAGCGAAATCTGCTCAATATTATGTAACAACCTAAAGAATATGAAAAAGAATAAATACATGTATATGTATAATTGAATCACTTTACTGTACACCTGAAACTAACACAACATTGTTAATCAACTGCAGTCCAATAGAAAATAAAAAGTTAAAAAAAATAGTTCGCACTCTGACAAGAAAGAGAATGCTTTGGAGAGTAGAAATACAGTATAACACTGCATGAGAGAGTTAAAATGACATAATAATACCTTAGAATTTCGAAGCATTGACCTTCACATCAAGCCAAATTTAATATGTACACTGCATATCAACTGAAGAACATTATTCATCTATAGTGAGCCTCAATTTCCTCATTTATAAAAGGGGGATATGATGCCTATTTTAGAATAGCATCATAAATGCTAGATATTATAATATCAATAAACATAAAGTTCTTAGCAATAGCCAGGAAAGCAGTAAGAATACTAAGTACATTAGGCACTATTTTCAAATCTTTAATGGAGAATAAAATCATAGAATAATAAAATGAAAAAAAGACTGAAAAAACAATAATAATGTGAATAAGTTGAGTTTATAAAACACTAATAACAGTTAATTTGGAAATTTTATCTACTGATCAAAAATAGAATCTAAGTATGTTAATGTTCTTTATAATTAAAAACCTGTGAGGATCAAATACCACACTATATCTGAAAAAACTTAAAATTATAAAGTGCTAATTAAATACATTGGATAAATGGGTACTGAATTCTCATTAAGGTAAAGAACTAGGGCAATTAACAGATGAAAGAACAGCTGTAGTAGTCGAAAATAATACAACTTTGAAGATCAGGCTTAAAATATAAATTACTGTTTAATGAACAGTCGCCCAAAATAAATGGAGAAAGAAACATTATTTTTGAAGGATTCTGGAGACATTTTTGGAGGTACTTTTAATAATTCGTTGGAACTTTTGGGAATGTAAGTGTTTCTTTCTTTAAGAAGTTTTGACTAATGTATACCGTCGTGTAATCACCATTACAGACAATGGTAAATATGTTAATTACTCCAGGTTTCTTTGTGCCCATTTGTATTCCTATCTTTTACTTTTCCCCATCACTCCTACATTTCTCAGGCAACAATCAAGCTGTATTTTGTCAGTATAGATTGGTTTGAATTTTATAGAAATGTAATTACAAGTATGTACTGGTTTTTGTCTAGCTTCTTTCACTCAGTATAATTATTTTGAGATTCATTTATGTTGAACATGTATCATTAGCTCATTCTTTTTTATTGTTGAATAGTATTCAATTGTATAAACATACCTTCAAATGTTTATCCATTTTTGCATTGATGATCATTTGGCTGTTTCCCTTTTGGAGCAATTACAAATAAAGCTTCTATCAATATTCACATAAGAGTTGTTGTATGGACATATGATATTGTTTCTTTTGGATAAATAGCTAGGACTTAAATGACTGGATCATATAATCACTGTATGTTTAACTTAAAAACAAATTTATTTTCTAAAGAGGTTGTAATATTTACATTTCTCCAGAAGTGTGTGAGAGTCCCAGTTTCTCCATATATTCACCAATGCTTGGTTATAATTCTCTTTTTAAATTTAGCTGTTCTAATAGTTGTAATGGTATCTCAATATGTGTGTGCATATGTATGTTTGTTTTGTTGTTGAGAATTATATTGAGATATAATTTACAGACTACACAGTACATTACATATACACAAGGGTGAATTTTATTAAGTTTACAAAGTTATACAACCATCACCAATTTTAGAGCATTTCTATAACCACCCCCAAAATCCCCTGTGCACTTTTCCAGTCATTCCCTGTTACCACCTCCTTCCCTAAACAAATGATAATCTACTTTCTGTATTTCTAGATTTTCCTATTATGGGCATTTCATTAAATGGAATCATACAACATGTGATCTTCTTTGTCTGGCTTCTTTCAGTTAATGTAATATTTTTGAGTTTCATCCATATTATGGTATGCCATCAATACTTCATTCCTTTTTATTGCTAATAGTATTCCATTGTATGGCTATATTACTTTTTGTAGATCTCTTCACCAGTTGATAAACATTTGGGTTGTTTCCAGTTTGGTGTTGGTCTTTGTATATTGTTGTTGTTGATTGTTTGTTTAATGAATTCCCTGAGCTACTTCTGTAATGTCTGTTTTCTTTATTGTTTATGGTCAGTGAAGTCTCTGCATGGTTAGCATACTGGCCATCTAATGAACAGAGATTTCTTAAACGTCCTGAAGCAATAAGTCTTGGACCCTTTGCTCTAGTGCTCTGTGTGTTTTGAGAGACGTGCCTTAAATGAACAAGTAGCTTACATAACACTCTTTTGACCTTCACTTACTGCTTGTCCAGGGACCTCAAGCTCAAAAAGAAATGAAAATTTGGAGCCCTCTCAGGTTTTCCTGTGCATCTCTTTTAGATGTTTTTCTTTCTCCCTCTTATTTTTTCCAACTGGTATCACAGCCCCAGAGAGCTACAATGTTAGACAATTGCCATTGAGATTTTTAAACAAAAGCCTTTGGGGAGAGGACTTTGCTCACTGAGCAAGTTCTGAGTCAGGGTGAAAAAGAAAAACCCTGAGAATAGCGATTTTCCAGGAAGCTGCCAGGCAAGTCAAATATTAATTATTCTCTAGAGTTTTTCTCTCTTGTGGGGAGTTCCAAACTCATTCTGTTTCCTCCACTGGATACTAGGCTGCTTATTTCCAGAGAGACTACATTTCTAACTACCAGGTTTCAAAGTTACCGTGGAGGTAGGCATAGGACTTCTTGAGATGGAGAAAGGATAAAATGCCAAAAACCTCACTGTTCACCCCAAGATTCTAACATTTTCTTAAATAAATGCTTCATGGATTAATGCAAGTCTTTGGTTAATTGCCAAAGTTCTGAAAAAATATTTCATTTTAACTCTTTGGACCAAATTTCTCATTTCATTATGGAGGTGTCTATATTGGGAGGTCCTTACTCCATCATTATGGAAGTTCTTCTCACATGGTAAATTTATATTTAACTTTTTAAGAAACTGTCAAACTGTTCTTCACTAGTAAAATAACACCAATTTACATTTCTACTAGCAATGCAGAATTGCTCAAAACAGTTTTAATTTGCATTTCCCTAATGACTAAATGCTGTTGATAATGTTCACATGTTTATTTGCCCTCTCCATACATTCTTTTATAAAATTTCTGCTAAAATATTTTGCTTTTGTTTTCAAGTTAGGTTGCTTGTTTTTCTTATTATTTAATGTTTAAAGTACTTGTAATATATACATTTTAATATAATTGTTATCTACCTTTAAATGGCATTTTAATGCCACGTATGTTGGGTAAGGACCTTATAATGGTATATTACCTATTTCTCTCTCCAACTTATTGTGCTATTGTTGCCATAAATTTCATTTTTCATATGATATAAACACACAACTACTATATTTAAAGAGCTAGTTATTTTTAAAAGCAATTAGAATAAAATAAAAATGTTTTTATTTTTCCTCCATTTCCAACATTTTATTTCTTTATTAAGATGTGAGATTTTGACCTATATCATATTCCTTATGCCTGAAGAATTTCCTTTAATATTTCTTTTAGAATATGTTTGCAAGCAATGACTACCCTCAGTTTGTTTTTCTGAGAAATAAATTATTCTCCTTCAATTTAGATGTATTGTTGTGGGCACTCAAGAGAATACAAAGTGAATCATACATACCTCTTCAAGAAATTTATTATTTAGAGAAATAATTATACACAAACAAGAGGTTAAAATATGCAAAATGACTGTGACTATGAAGAAATGCCAGTAAAATTATTTCATCAGATTAAAGGCCATAATACATGTCCTAAGAAATGCAAACAACAATAACAGCAACAAAAACTTGAAACAATGGTGAACTCATTAGTTTTATCTAGATTGGATATTTACACATAAATACATTTTTAGTTTTGGAGAAGCTATCATCAAGGAGAAAAAGGCAAAAGCACTATGGAGTCTTCCTCACAGAAAAACACTAAAATCTTACCCTTGGAAAGGAGATAAAACTATAAGATGAGTAAAGCAAGGACAAAGGATTTGTTGATTTGTGATTTCTAATTGCCCTTTCCTGAGAAGAACTCTTCTAATCTTGAGATTATACCTTTTTTCTTTTTGGAATATTAAAATATCTTTTGCAAAATGATAATTAAATTTCATGTCAGGTTTTTAGTTTATGTCATGCTTCCTTTTTTTCCTTTAGTGCTCTTACTTGGCAAAATTTAATTGCCAATTTGATGGCTGTCCCAGAAGTGTTTGTGTGAATGTGTGTGTGTGTGTGTGTGTGAGAGAGAGAGAGAGAGAGAGAGAGAGAGAGAGAGAGAGAGAGAGAGAGAGAGAGTGTATTTTTTTTACTGGATTAGGAAATACAAATGCTTGGAATGTGGGCATTTTAAAATATTCATCTTGAGGCAAGAGATAGATGGGCTCCCAGGGCAAATGGTGGGAGTTCATTCCATGCGGACCTGTACTCTGAGACGGGAATAACAGGACAACTGAGTGAGGAGACTGAGCCCTTCCCAGAGAGAAGATAAGAGACCACATACTCCTCTTTCTCAAAGTCAGGAGACCTCCCAGACTCCACATGTGCAGAAAGGCTCCTTGGAGGTCTAAAGGGGAGTGATGCTAACTGATGCCAACTGATGCTCACTACCCATAGGCCTCTTTGGTAGAATACATCTTAGCTAAGAGATGCACATGTACGCATGGGAAAATCCTGAGGTATACCAAATAAGGACTTTGAAGCAGGCAAATCAAAATGATTGGCCAAAAGAAACCTGGAAGAAATGCCCCATAAAAGTGATTCAAACTGCCATGAGGGCGCAGCTCTCTCTCTGAGCCTGTCCATGTGTCTATCCACACGTACTGTACTTCTTTCCCTAATGAATACTTTTTTTGTTTCACTATTTTCTGTCTTTGTGGGAATTCTTTTCCTGCAAAGCTGTAGGGCCAAGGCCTTATCACTGACCACTGGTCTAGTGGCTAGGATTTGGTGCTGTCACCGCTGAGACACAACTTCATTCTCTGGCTGGGAACTGAAACCCTTCTTCAAGCCACTGCAAGCCAAGGCCACCAGAGATCAATCTGGGAAACCAATGATGGTACTTATACTGTACTGTTATGACTAGTATAGTTTATACTTCAGTATATATATATATATATATATATATATATATATATATATATATATATATATATATAAACATGAATAGTAAGGAAAATACCTTGCAAAGTATTGGACAGAATAAAAGAGAGTGAAAATTTTTCTATTCTTTAGGATAGTTGAGTCCAATTGTGTAAGCTAAGATCAATCCTCTATCACAAGTTATACATTATAGGAATAACTGGGAAGATAAGAACAAAGCGTTGATAAATTTCTTGTAGCTTCCATGTTAGATTCTGTCATGACTTCCTAAGCATCATGCCTAAACAGTATTATTCATTTCCATGCTACAACTACAACATTAACATCTGTCAAATTTGTATTTGCAACTCCAGTGCTCCTTCTAAGTTTCATTATTGCATCTCCAAATGCTCATTGGACATCTTTAGTGATTATCTCCACATAGGTAAAGCAACTCATTAAGCTGTTTGCCTCCAAATAAATACCCCTTAAAATGCAATCAAATGGCATCATCAGTCATTTTGCTTTCTGAACAAGAAACCCTGATGATAGCCAAATGTTCACTATGGTCAGCCACCAAATCCAATAAAACATTAAATCCAGTTAAGGATAAATCCTCAGTATCTGTCAGATTTACTATCTCTTTATAAATTCATTGTTACTATCACAATTCCTATTCTCATCTTCTATTTTCTGAACTATTTAAATAAACATTTAGTTGATTTCCCTTTCACCAGTGTCTCTTAACTTTAGTTCATTCACATTTCCACAAAATTTATCTTTGTGAAATATACATTTACTTACTGCATGATTTTGCTGTTTCTCCTTTGCCAACAGCTCAACTTTTAGCTCCTAAGAAAAGTATTTAAGAACATATATGATTGGCTTCCAAGTTTATGCTGACATTTCCTGTTTTGATTCCTTCACTTTAGCCATTCTACAATTATGCCCTGATTATATGTGACCCTTCATTCACTATTCAACTTAGAATGTATAGTTTCTCATGTAAAGCATGATAAACTCTTTGTACCTTGGACGTATCTTGGATGCCATCATTTTATTTGAAATCAACCTTATCTTCTTCATAATTTGTCATGTCAGTCACAGCTCTTGTTTATATATTAACTTATAACACAAAGTATTGTGGTTATGAATATTCTTGTGTTTTGTTTGTTTTACTATGAAATCTGCAAAGGATAAGTAAAGTTTTTTCGTTTTATCTTCCCAGTTTGGGCATTATTGCAAACAAGTAAGAGGCACTCAATATGTGTTTGTTGAATGAGTTAAATACATGGTAATACTAATACTTTACTATCACCCCATCTTAACGTATTATTTAACCATTATTAAAATTTATCATCTGATTAGTCTATGTTATGTCAGCAACTGTGCTGAATTTTAGCATATATTATCTCATTGAATCTCCCACAACAGCAGTACCAGGTCATATTTTTACATTCATTTTACATATTAGAAAAGGGGGATTGAGTATTTTATCCAAGGTGATACAGCCTTTCTTATAGCAAATCCTATGCTCTTAATCTCAATATCATATGCTCCCCTCCAAAATACTAAATCCCATTTTGCTTCCAAAAATTAATTTTCCATATCACTAACTTATTTAGCATTTTCTATAGACCTTGAACATGTCACTTAGATTTTCTGAGCCGCAGTTACACATTATTTTACAATGATTTTGAGAACCAAATGGGGTAATGCAAACTGCAACTTTTCACTGCAATTTTTGTTATTATAACTCAGCACTTTTTTAAAAAAAGGTTTTTATATCAGACAAATTGAGCATAAATTGACCTAGGATCTTAACTGCTTTGTGTTTATTCTCCTTATCTATAAATGAGCATAATGATAAATATCAATTAGCTCATCAAGTTGTTGTGAGGAATCATTCAGCCATTAACTGTGTAACACTCAATGATGAGAATTTAATAAATAGTTAAAATATCTTAGTTTCTATGTTTAATATTATTACTATAATGTTACAAATATCGTTTTTTATTACTTACTTTTGCCAACATAATCTTAGAATTACTATCAGGCTAAATCATTCTTTAAATTAAGCACAAGTTTGGATTTTTACATTTTGACTCCATTGAAGATTTTTTTAACATAATATGATCAGATCTGTACCTCTATAGAATCTCTCTGGCATAAGGATAGATATGTAGATAAATGGAACAGACTTGAGATCCAGAAAAAAGTGATTAAATTGTTTTGGACAAGGGTGACAAATCAGTTAAATGAGACTATTCAATAAATAGTGTTGGGACAAATAGTATCCACAAGTAAAATAATGATTTGGATTTCTATCTTGTACCATATAGAAAATTAACACAAAATGGATTATAGGCCTAAATGTAAGAGCAAAAACTGGTAGAAGGAAAAATAGGGGTAAATCTTTATGACATTGGATAGACTAAGGATTGTTATATTTATGACACTAAAAGCATGGCAACAAAATATAAAAGAGACAAAGTGGACTTCATCAAAATTAAATGTCTGTTATGAAGAATACCATTTACTGAAAAGACAACCAAAAGAAAGAAAGAAAACATTTGCAAATAATATATCTGATAAGGAACTTATATCTACAATATATAAAGAACTCTGACAATTGAATAGTATACAAAGAGCCCAATTAAAAAATGGGCAAATGATACAAATAGATATTTCTCCAGAGAAAATATATGAATGGCTAATAAATTCATGAAAATATTCTCAACTCCAGTACTGATTAGAATAATGCAAATCAAAACTACAATGAGACACCCCAACACATCCACTAGTATGGCTACAAATAAAGATGATAATTGGTGTTTGTGGTGACATGGACAATTTGGGACGTTCATGCAATTGCTAATAGAGACATAAAATGGTATAGACATTTTAGAAAACATTCCTTAAAATATTAAACATAAATTTGACATATATAAAACCTCAGAAATCTACTGCTAGGTATATACTCATGAGAAATAATACCAAATGTCTATGCAAACACTTGTACACAAATGTTCATAGTAAGATTATTCACAATAGCAAAAAGATGAAACAAACCAAATGTCCCTCAACTAATGACTGGGTAAAGAGAATATGATATAGTTATTGATATAGTCATAAAAATTATGAATGCTAAACATGGATGCCTTGAAAATATGCTAAGCAAAATAAGCCAGTCATAATATACCATATATTTTATGATTCAATTTATATGAAAGGCCCAGAATAGGTACATCCATGAAGACGTAAAGTAGATTAATTTTAACTTTTGTCACAGTGGATGGAGAAAGAATATTAATAAGCCTGATAAAGGAAATAGGACTTCTGTTGGAGTGATAGCAATTTTCAAAAATTATAATGTGAACGTTACACAACTTTGAATATACTAAAATTTTTTTACTATACATTTTAAAAGTAATTATAAGGTGTTTGAATTTTATCTCAATAAATCTGTTTTTAAAACACTCGTCAGATGTTTAATATTTTACATAAAATACTAGCAGTTTGTGGTTTCTTAAAAGTATTACTTCCAATGCTGATATTAAATCTTTATATTAATATCTATATAATTAAATTGCCAACATTAGTCTAAGACTGTATCAGAAATGTTTTCATGGTATTATTGGGAGAAAGGTGGCAAAAAGAAAGTTTCCAGTGGTACTATGTCTTAATGTATTCAAAAACCAGCCAGCAATATGGCAGATCAACTCACTGAAAAAAATAAATAAATAAGCAAAGTATTTTTCATTGCTACTCAATAATGCACAGGTATCCTTTCCATGGAAACTCTTAAGAGTTACACATTCTTTTTTTCAATTTTAATGATGACCAATGCAACTAGTCAGCACTATACAAAAATTTACATTGTTCACATACAGGCAGTCCCCAACATATGATGGTTTGACTTATAAATTTTTGACTTTATAGTGATGTGAAAGCAATACACATTCATAACACCATTATACATTGAGGAAGATCTGTATATTAAAGGACATCAAAAGGCACACATGAAAAGGTGACATTTAGCATATGAAAGTTATTTATCATTAAAAAATGAAAATACATATCAAGATTCATAAATGTAAAGGCTAGGACTACCCTATGTCTTTTGCAATTTAGTAATCTAAACATTGAGAACAAGTGTTTAAAAAATTTATAGCAATTTGGCATTGTTGTGGCATCCTGAGTATAAAATATAGTATAAAATTAGGTTTTGTTGAAATAATATAGTGAGGAGCATCTGTCAGCTGCTAATTAACCAATCATAGTAGGACCATTCTACAATGTTTAATATTTTAAAGTTATCAACTGTAGTCTCTTTGTGTGTAAAATCTCTTTGGAGTTTAGGTTTTCTGTAGAAATATTTACTAATGGTGCAGCAGCCTGTATACAAATCAATACACTGCTTTTTTTCATGGAGAAAATGTTGCTCACTGATTCTGCACCCTCCTCAAAAAAAAAAACAAAAAACACAAAGCAACAAAACACTGTTTAGTAACACAATAAAACTTGTGAACTATTTACAGCTAACACACTGCGATTTTTCCTTTATTATGTGAAAGCTAATCATCCATACTTGTACATGGAGTGTCACAGTAGTTATTTAGTAGATAACTTATGCTGAGAATTTTGAACTGCAAAATGTTATGCAATTGTGTTTACAAAAAGTAAGTAACCAGACTGTTCTTAATGTTTCAATGACATGAGCTAGACACCCATATTTGCTGCATTGCCTGTACTTTGTATTTTTCAATAATTCTAATACCTCCATGAGAGTAAGGGACACATGTTTTTTAATGAGAGATAAGATCCAAAGATAAAAACACAAGTTAGAAAAGTAGAATTTCTCTAGATTATTACCATGTGCCTCATAATTTTTAACAATCATTATCAAAGAAGGTGATGATCTATGAAAGTTATCAATGAAAACTTTACAAATTTGATACAATGTTTAAAATTGTATTTTCCATTAATAATAAAATTTATTAAAATTTTGAATTTAAATTTTCTACGTATTAAAAAAAAACATACAAAATGTATGGACCCAAGATCCATTTTTTTTCATTGAAAGGTATACATTTAAATATAAATTACAAAAGAAGTAGTTGGAATTGGCTACTGACAAATGATTAATTTTTTTTAAATATACCATTATTTTCTTCATTGTGAATAGATTATATTAAATCTCTTCTTCCAATCTCAACATACATGTGTGAGAATATTTCCTCATTGAATGTTATTGAAACAAAACATAGAAACAATTTAGATATCCATTATCCCTTGTGAATACCATTATCATCAATCTAAGATTAGATAATGAGCAAGAAACAAGCTCATTGTTACACTAAACTACTTTAAATATTGACATAGTGTTTGTTCAAAGCGTGTCTATCCACTTAATATGGGGAATCATTGTCTCAGTGATAATTACTGTTTAATTATAATTGCAGAATGACAAAATGTTTCAAGTATAATAGTGACTCCCTGTTAACTGTGTTAACTATGTGTTAACTGTCTATGTGTGCTCGTGCTCTATCAATGAACAGCATTTACAGTTTTCTGTTACATTGTTCTGATTATATTTATTGAAATGTAATTTCTTGTATGTAGGATCTTATAATTTTTAAGAACTTCTGCTTGTGATCTGTAACATTTTTGCTTTGCAACTCATTTTTTTTTTTTTCCGGTACGCGGGCCTCTCACTCTTATGGCCTCTCCTGTTGCGGAACACAGGCTCCGGACGCGCAGGCTCAGCATTCATGGCTCACGGACCCAGCCGCTCCGCGGCCTGTGGTACCCTCCCGGACCAGGGCACGAGCCCGTGTCCCCTGCATCGGCAGGCGGACTCTCAATCACTGCGCCACCAGGGAAGCCCTGCAACTCACTTTTTAAGCAAATAATTTTGTTACTTTCAAAATAAAACAGTTTCGAAAAATGTTTTTAAAACTGGTTGAACACAACAGATGTTTAAAAAGTGCCTAAGAGGGCACCTCCTCTGTCCCTCCTCTTGCCAAAGCCTTTCTCAGAAGAAAAAAAAGCAAGGATGTGCCCACCGGAAACCCACGCTGTCCTCTGATAAAAAAGCCTCCTGGAAACTGGGACTGTTGACTTCCCAACCAAAAAGTTCTCAGACCACTTCCAGGTCCTCTGCTAACCACCTTCCTAGGTCTGACATCACAAGGGAAAATCACACCCTGATTTGTTCATCCGTTATTCTCGCTGAAAGTGATTAAATGGCAGGTGTTTCAGAGACTGTTAAGAAAGCTCACCCTAGGCTAGGGTGTCCATGTATGTGTGAGAGAGTTGCAATATACAACTCAAGTTGGTAAAGGAATTAGGACAAGACACTGGCCTGGAGTTAGGGGGAAGAGATGTGTTTTTCTAGAGATCCATGTTCCTAAGGACCATCTGGCCACTCAGGCCAACTGAAAAATATATTTGTCAAGATAGAAGTTTAGAACTTGTTTTATTTAACGATTCAATAACTTAATTATAACTTTTAAATATTTAGACATATGGAATGTGAGTCTTTATGTATACTCCTGCCCTAGTCTCAGGAAGTGGTCAGGGTAGATCTGACAATCACCATTTATGATCAATGTTAATTTATTCATTCAGCAAGTGTTGATTTAATCCCTACCATGTGTCAGGCACTGCTTCAGGAGTTGAGAATATAGCACTAAAACAAAACAAATGTTGTATATTTCATAAACATTTTTCTGAGGAAAAGTTGGCTATATTTAATAAAGTTGAACATGCTCATATTAAATGCAACAGCCATTCTATTCCTTGGGATATGTTTTAAATAATCTCTTACATATATACACGATGATACATTAAAACGTGTTTGTATCAAAAATAGAAATAACATAAAAGTATGTCAACAAGGAATTTAATCAATAAGATGTAAAATATTTATAAATGCAATACCATAAGCACTAATAAACAAAACAACTAGATATACATATATAACAAGTGTTGGTGAGGGTATCAAGGAAAGGAAATCCTTTTGTGTTGTCGATAGGTATATAAATTGGTTTAGCCACTGTAGAAAACAATATGGAGATTCCTCAAAACATTTTAAAAACAAAACTACCATTTAATCCAGCAGTCCCACTTCTGAGTATGTATTTCAAGGGAATAAAATCAGTATATTGAAGAGATATATGCACCCCCATGTTCATTGCAGCATTATTCACAATAGTCAAGACATGGAAGCCACCTTAGTGTCAATGGATGAATGAAGATAATGTTTTTATATATAAATTAAGTATAATATAATATTTATAGTAGGTTTTATTATATATATAATTATAATTATATGCTTATGTATTACACTTTTTATACATAAAATGGGATATTATTTAACCAGTATAAAAAGAAATGCTGCCATTTGTGACACTATGGACAAACCAAGAGGACATTATGCTAAGTGAGATAAGCCATACACAGAAAGACAAATACTGTATGGTATCACTTATATGTAGAATATAGAAAATTCAAGCTCAGTGAAGCAAAGTAGAATGTTGTTTGCCAGGGGCTGCGAGTGGGGGAAGTGGAGAGATATTAGTCAAAGAATATAAACTTTCAATTATAAGATGAATAAATTATGGAAATATAATGTACAGCATGGTGACTGTAGTTAATAATAATGTATGGTATACATGAATGTTGCTGAGAGTAGACTTTAAGAGTTCACATCACGGGAAAAATAAGGTGACTATGTGAGATGTTGGATGTGATAATTAGCTTGACTGCAGCAGTCATTTCACAATGTATCTGCATATCAAATTATCACATTGTACACCTTAAATACAAACAATTTTTGTTAATTATACCTTAATAAAGCTGGAGAAAAGATCAGTATAAATAAAATGAATGGCAAGTAATTTCAAAACTATATACATTACAATATTTAGATGGCATTTAGAAACATGCATAATGCTTAGGATATATATAAATTGAATTAAAATACTCATAAATCCATGAAAACAATAAAACTCTGTTCTAGATAATGTTTACTCTGGCAGAGGGTAAGTGTTGAGGTTTCTTAGGGAAAGACCACACAAGAGCATCCAAAGATTTTGGTTATATGTTAATTTTTAATTTAGTTATTAGTATTATGGATGCTCATTGTCATTCTTCACTTCTATTTGTAAGTCTTAAAATATTTTAAAATAGAAAAAAGTAAAGACTATCAAGAAGACTTATATTGGCTTCAGTTGCCCGAGGTTATATATTCCCTCCAGCAGAGCATTTGAAGAAATGATTATAATGGTTGGATTTATGGCAGCTATAAGTTGTTTTTTTCCTATAGTGGAATAACAATGGTGGTATTGTTCTGTACTGGTGATAAGAAGGCCATGTTTGTGGGCTTGGATGTGTGTGGATGAAAAGAAGTTGAGTATATTAGAGACAAATTCTCCTAGGCGACAAGATGAATTATCTGGGAGATTTAGAAGTCATCACAAATGATAATAGAATTAATTCACTAGTTGTTTTGTCTCTATGTCTCAGTTTCTCTTTACCGCATTTCCATCCTTCTTTACCTTTTCTTTATTCTGTTTTAGAAAGATGAAGCAATAATAGTTTGGAATAAAAATAATACCTAATTTCTAGCAGCATCTGGAGGAGAAAAGTATGTAAAGTAGTTTTGAGGACAAAGCCAAGTTTCCATGAAGATAAATGAGTCATTTAGTAAAAAAAAAAAAAAAAAAGAGGGTGCTAGATTACCTGTTTAGAATAGAATGTAGTGATAACAAGCACTGGAAAATTCTAGATGGGCAGAAAGCAATGGGAGATCAGTCAGGGGACTGTCGCACAGACATCAAGCTGTCAGAATTTTCAAAACACAGGTAGACACTTTTGCACAATATACATAATAGGGACTTAAAAACATATTGCCTTATTCATAACATTTTTTGTGTTATAAAATCTTTATACCCTATGTAAAGGCTGGAAGTTTGTCTTGATCTCTCATAACCTCTATAGTTCATGCTACAGCATCTTGCAGTAAATGAAATGTTCAATAATATTTATTACAGAAATACATTACTGTGGAATATTTTAGTAAATATATTTGAAAGACTATTCTTTATGCTTTTATGTAAAGTGTATAAATGATAGTAATAAATTATAGTTTCAAAAGATTTCACTGGTTTATGACTCTATTCTAAATTTTACTAATGTGAACTATACTAATTCAAAATAGAATAAATAAAATTAAATAAAATTAAAATTAAATAAAAATAAAATAACAACTTGAGATATTTCCAAGGATATAAGTCAAAATACAGGACATCAATATCTCCCATTTAAAAAAAAAGGTTGTTATTTAATGATTCATTAATTCACTCATCCAATTATTTTTATAATAAATATTTGTTAAGTGTCTACTCTGTGTATGGTAATAACTTAAGTAGATTTCCAAATAGATTTAAATTGTATAACAAAAAGAGGGGAAATTAATTAAAATCATATGAACAAATCCCTTAGTCTTTAACTCAGTAAGATTTATTTGACACAAAGGTAAAATTTTTGTTTAAATTCCTTTTATTTCTCTAACATCTTTCCACAAAAGGTTAAGTCCATTGTACTTATGTACAAAATTAATTTTAATCATTGTCTTCTAACACTTTTTAACAAATCAGAGTTTAGGGAGTTAATTTATGACATTACGAACATGTCTCTGTCTTCACTGTAGTCCTAATCCAAAGGCTAAACCAGTATCCTTGATCCACTTCTATTTATTCCCAAAGTATTAATCTAATTTTACTTTCTCATGAGAGTTGTTCACATAAAATTCTTATTTTAATACTTCAGAATAATCTGGCATCTTTATTCCTTACTCACCATACATCACAGAGTTTGTTTTCTGGCATGCATCTTGTTCTCTTTGGGCTGCAGTAAATTTATTTTAAAATTACATTTAAGATTCATTGAGGTCAGATGCCTTTGGCAGAAAGGTTTCCTTCCTCTGGTTTATAAAGCTCGCAAAATGGCTTTTAACATAATTTTTCTTTATGATCTTTCAACAAAAAAGTCACACATTTTACTACAACTTTATATTCTTCATGGAATTTAAAAAATTTTTTTGAACTCAGACTTAGATTTATCAAGGGTTATGACTAAATTGTCATGAATATTCATATCTACATGTGTGTCCAAATAGCCCAGAGATTGCTTCACAAGACATTATTTTCCTGATCCTGAGGAATATGTATGCATGAGTGTATATATTCATACACATAATACACATATATACACGCATATATATGTGTATATACATAGATATATATTTCTCTATAAAATTAAACCTCCACATCCATTCTATGTTATTTTGTCTAAAGCACTTAAATCTTGATTATTTGCATTCAAAAGTGCTTATTTTGATACCATTAAGCTGTGATATTAATACAAATCTACATTCCAGAGAAAAATACATACAAGAACTCTTTATGCAAATATTTTACTTTATTTTATCTGCTGTACTAATGGAATATCATAATACCAAAAATATGAATAGAGTTTTAGAGGCCATTAAGACCACACTCTTATCTAATGCTTATATCATCCCAGCAACATTGTGCCCATGCTTCTGTGGTCATTTGTTTTCCATTTGAATCTACTTTTGATAAAGAATTCATTACTTTCCCAAAACAGAATATTATGTTTCAGGACAGATCTAGTATTATTAAAAATGCTCATGAACTTCTCATACACACCCACTGGTTCTGATACAGAAAGAACAATCTGATATTTTCTTTCTGTGTGACATCTGTGTGAATTCCTGAAGCCAGTGATCTCATAATCCTCTGTGTCATTCTAAGCTACATACCTTCATTTTAAGCCATTCTCAAGCTCAACTCAGTTTATTTTCACCATGGCCTTTTAGATTATTTTACACTACGTGTGTTTACACAAAAGACAGCTGTATCACATGTCAATCACTTTCTTGGAATGGAATATAAATACAAAACTTATAATAGTATTAGTGTTCCATTTGTCCACTTTAGTTTCAATAAGTCCACTGTAATCTGACATTTCTTTCATTTATACTATTTTATTAATCTTGTCTCTTTTCCTGTAAGATTATAAACACCTTTGATGGCAAAAGCCCTGTGTCATTTATGTTTGTATTTTCAGAGTGTCAAGAGTTATGATTTGCATATCAGAGATAACCCACAAATGCCTGTTTAAGAAACAATTATAAGTGTACTTGAATCTTTGTAAAAATTAAGATGATACCACATTACTAATTTTTGAGTTACTGGTCATAACCTATAAAAATTATTGAATAGTTTTAATTGAAAAACTGTAACATAAAAATAACATTTTATACTTTATCTCTGTTATAATTGATTTGCAAGAGAAAATTTGTGGTTAATCTTGAGATATTAAATCATATGAATTACCATAAACTGTTACTCTATTCTCATTAAAAAATGAGGATGCATTTACAGTCTCGATTAACAGATAATATGTTTATGGTTTGTCTGATTAAAAATGTGGTATCTCAAGTGGCTTATTTCCCCAGTGGAAAAGATAAAGTCTTGTTTTTGGATTTACTTTAAAAGAGACTTGTGGGATATTGGCCTTCATTTTTTCATATGCCAACATTATAATTTTTGTAACATTTAATTACTACCTCTGTTAACATTTTATTAGCATTTTTTAAAAATTGAAATTAAGTCAACTATTCTTTTAAAAGTTAGGTTCATTCTAAGCTATAGTGTCTTTGAAATCATGAGTTTTCTATGCCAGTTATATTTACTATAATTTGCATTAAAATGGATATAGCAACATTACAAATTTAAAAATACTCATCTGTATCACTTAAAAATAATCTTACAGGGCTTCCCTTGTGGCGCAGTGGTTGAGAGTCTGCCTGCCAATGCAGGGGACACGGCTTCATGCCCCGGTCCGGGAGGATCCCACATGCCACAGAGCAGCTGGACCCGTGAGCCATGGCCACTGGGCCCGTGCATCTGGAGCCTGCGCTCTGCAATGGGAGAGGCCACAACAGTGAGAGGTCTGCGTACCACAAAAAAATAAATAAATAAATAAATAATATTCTTACACATCACCATTCGAATACATATGTAAGATATTGTATGGAGAGATTATTTTTCTTGTCCTACTATTGTCAATTGTAGACTAAACCTGAAAAAAAATGAAATGAGATCTTAAACATCTCCTTTTATAGAGATGCAATAAAAGGTACAATACGTTGGTTACAGGCACCTCCCATAATCCTCATTAAAAGGTGATTGTACACAGTCTGATAATCCCAAACATTACTCAAACAAAAGCCTTTAAAAGAATCTTGAGCTGTGGTCCCAAATGTGAGTACTCTGCCTCTCTCTTCCCCACTTTGTCTATATCAGGCTAAAGACAAAATAAGGAGGCTTCAAGAATACTACTTGTATTTGTTTTTCTATTTCTGACAGTCTCTAGGTCCATCCACATCTCTACAAATGATGCATTTTCATTCCTTTTTATGACTGAGTAATATTCCATTGTATATATGTATCACATCTTCTTTATCCATTCATCTGTTGATGGGCACTTAGGTTGCTTCCATGACCTGGCTATTGTAAGTAGTGTTGCAATGACCACTGGGGTGCGTGTGTCTTTTTGAATTATTTTCTCTGAGTATATGCCCAGTAGTGGGATTGCTGGTTCACATGGTAGTTCTATTTTTAGTTTTTTTAAGGAACCCCTATACTGTTCTCCATAGTTGGCTGCACCAATTTACATTCTCACCAACAGTGTAGTAGGGTTCCCTTTTCTCCACACTCACTCCAGCATTTATTATTTGTAGATTTTGGGATGATGGCCATACTGGCTGGTGTGAGGTGATATCTCATTGTAGCTTTGATTTACATTTCTCTAATAATTAGTGATGTGCATTTTTTCATGTGTTTGTTGGCCATCTGTATGTCTTCTTTGGAGAAATGTCTATTTAAAAAAATGTCCATTTTTTTATTGGGTTGTTTGTTTTTTTGATATTGAGCCATATGAGCTGCTTGTATATCTTGGAGATTAATTCTTTGTCAGTTGCTTCATTTGCAAATATTTTCTCCCATTCTGAGGATTGTCTTTTCATCTTATTTATGTTTTCCTGTGCTGTGCAAAAGCTTTTAAATTTAATTAGATCCTGTTTTTTAATTTTTGTTTTTATTCTTATTACTCTAGAAGGTGGGTCAAAAAAGATCTTGCTGCGATTTATGTCAAAGAGTGTTCTGCCTATGTTTTTCTCTAATAATTGTATAGTGTCTGGCCTTACATTTGGGTCTTTATTCCATTTTGAGTTTATTTTTGTGTATAATGTTAGGGAGTGTTCTAATTTCATTCTTTTACATGTAGCTGTCTTGTTTTCCCAGCACCACTTATTGAAGAGACTGTCTTTGCTCCATTCTATATTCTGGCCTCCACTGACTAGAGCATCTAGTCTAACATTTACTATAAGTGTTGAGAATGGGCATCCTAATCTAATTCCTCATCTGAGCAGGAAAAATTCAGCCTTTCACGATTTAGTGTGGTAGTAACTATTATAGCGTATTATATTAATTGGGTTTTGGATGTTAAACCAACCTTATGTTTCTTCTCAAATCAGAAATCTGGAAGCCATACTTGAAATCTTGAAATCCTATCCATTGCCCTAATCTCTAACATTCTGTTTATTCCATGTCAATAACATATTTTCTCATGTCTACTACTTTCACCTCAGTCTTAATTTATTTCATGTCTTTTCTTACTTGGATTACTGCAAGAGTCTCTTAATTTATTTGTTTTTACAGTTCCCTTTTTTGCTTCCCTCCAGTATATTATCCATGGTATATTCATATAGTCATTTTAGATCATAAACATAATCACATTACTCTCACACTTAAAATACTCCAGTGACTTTTTTTTGGTATAAAGTATGAACTCCTTAGAAAGTCTTTAATTAATTTTTCTACAAATTTGACTCTCTAGTTACCATGATTTTGTGAAGAATCTACATTTGTTTGAAATATTGATGAGTTAAAATGCTCTATCTACCACTACAACAGTTAAAGTAGGGTTATTTTCTTTCTTCAACATCTGGTCACTAGTACCCAGTTATGAGAACTAGACTCTATTAAATAACCAGTCACACCTGTGACTTTAAATTTAAAGCAAGGAACAGGGGGTTAAATAATTGTTTAAATCCCCCGAGAAATAGGCAGCACTGTCTATCAATGGTAGTGTGTTCTATATGTCCTACAGCATTGACAGTACACTAAATAGAATTTTTCTACTTAATAGAATTAGAAATGTAAAAGGAGAAGTAACAACTGACACTGCAGAAATACAAAAGATCATGAGAGATTACTACAAGCAACTCTATGCCAATAAAATGGACAACGTGGAAGAAATGGACAAATTCTTAGAAATGCACAACCTGCCAAGACTGAATCAGGAAGAAATAGAAAATATGAACAGACCAATCACAAACACTGAAATTGGAACTGTGATTAAAAATCTTCCAACAACCAAAAGCCCAGGACCAGATGGCTTCACAGGAGAATTATATCAAACATTTAGAGAAGAGCTAACACCTATCCTTCTCAAACTCTTCTATTTAAAATGAATAGGTTATTCTTCCTTCATTTTGGCCTTAAATAGCAGTTTTAGTTTCTGTCTGTTTTCCAAGTTTGATTCTTCAGTTTCCCCTTGATTCTGTGAGCATTTGCTATTGCTCTAATAATGAGAATATCCTCTAATAATTATATTGCACAGTTCCATTCCTTGTAATCCTGAATATGGGCAAATACATGGACTCAATTTAATACCTGACTGCTTCACCTGTCTTTGATCTTGTCTTTACATACTCCTTCCCACTTCATCCCTATACCTTAGTTACAATGAGATATTTTTTGTCATTCACATTATTTTCTTCTCATACCTCCATGTCTTCACACATTCACTGAATATATGAATATTTATATCTCACTTTTTGCCCTGATAATTTCTACTGACCATTAGCACTTATCTCATGTAATTATCTCTTTCATTCACCATCCACTTGCTGAGACTTTAACACTTGCCAACATCTATATTATTTGCTCTTGACACAAAAGTTATAAAAACAACAGACAAATATAAACCCCCAAAACATATTTTGTTTCATGGAATTTTATAATCTGAATGTGAAAAAAATGGTTAAAAGAGCATTCAGATTTACATAGAAGTATTGATATTATGGGTCCTGCATAAAAGAAAAAAAAAATGACTAAGGTGGGATGAAAGGATACAAGTAAGAAATCTCTTCAAGGATAGCCTTTTGGGAACTGTTAGCAGACCCAGGTTCTAACTCCTAAGCCTGGGTTAGGTCTCCTACTCTGATCTTTCTTATCATCATCCTGAATATATCCTTATCATAGAACTTAAAAATATAAGCATATGTGTTTGTTTTTTAATCTATTTATTCTCCAACTGTTTATTACTGGGAGTAAGAACTAAGTATATTTAACTTTGTTTCTTCAAACAATAAAAAATTAATTATGAACTACTATGGTACAATTCTCTGTAAGAAAAATATGCTACATCAAACTGAAAAAAAAACAACATACAGATTCAGTGCAATCACTATCAAAATTCCAATTCTATTTTTCACATAAATAGAACAAACAATCCTAAAATTTGTATGGATCCACAAAGACACTGCATAGCCAAAGCAATCTTGAGAAAGAAGAACAAAGTTCAAGGTATTATGCTCCCTGATCTCAAACTCTATAACAAAGCTATAATAATTTAAAAAGACACATAGAACAATGGAGCATAAAAAATAACCCAGAAATAAACCCACACATCTATGGTCAATAAATTTATGACAAAAGAGTCAAGATTATACAACAAGGAAACGATAGTCCCTTTAATAAATGGTTTTGGGAAAATTGGACAGACACCTGGAAAAGCATGAAACTGGATCACGACGTTATATCACCAAAAAATATTAACTTAAAATGAATTAAAGACTTGAATCTGAGCTCTGAAATCATAAAGGTCCTAGGAGAAAACACAGGAGCAAATCTCCTTGATATTGATCTTAGCAATGATTTTTGGACTTGACAATAAAAGTAAAAATAAACAAGTGGGACCACATTAAACTAGAAAGCTTCTGCATAGCAAAGAAAACCATTAACAAAATGAAAAGACAACCTACAGACTAGGAGAAAATATTTTCAAATCCCATATCTGATAAGGGATTGGGTTAATATAGGCAGAAGATATGAATTTCCCAAAGAAGTCATACAGATGACTTACAGTTACATGAAAAGATGTTCTACATCATTAATCATCAGGAAAATGAGTCAAAACTGCAATGAAGTATTACCTCATATTTGTTAACATTTCTATTATCAAAAAGGCAAAAATTACAAGTGTTGGTGAGGGTGTGAATAAAAGGGAACCCTTGTGTGATAGGAATGTAAACTGGTGCAGCCAGTTTGGAGGTTTCTCAAAATATTAAAAATTCAGTTGCCATATGATCCAACAATCTTACTTCTGGATATTTTTCCTAAGAAATCTAAAATACAATCTTGAAAAGATATATGCATCCCCATGTTCATTGCAACATTATTTGCAATAGCAAAAATATGGAAATAAACTAAGTTTTCACCTATGGATGATATATATATATATATATATATATATACATACATATACATATATATGTATAAGTATACCTATGTATACATATATATATGCATATATATACACATATCTACATACATACACATATACATATATAATTCAAACATAAAAAGATGAATCGTGCCATTTGCAACAGTATGGATGAACCTTGAGGGAATTTTACTAAGTGAAATAAGCCAGACACAGGAAGACACATACTTTATGATCTCACTTATATGTGGAATCTAAAAATGTCTGTCTCGTAGAAACAGAGTAGAAGGTGATTGCCAGGAGCTAAGAGTGGGGGAAATGGGGAGATTTTGGTCAAAGAGTACCACTTTTTAGTTATAAGATGAATAAGTTCTGGGGAATCAATTAAACAGCATGGTGACTATAATTAATAATATTTTATACTTGAAAGATGCTGAGAGTAGATCTTAAGTCTACTGAAAAATGGTAAATATCTGAGGTGACAGATGTGTTAATTAACTGTATTATGATAATGATTTCATAATGTATCAAATCATCACGTTGTACATCTAAAATATATACCATTTTATCTGTCAATTACATCTTAATAAAGCTGGGAAAAAAGTAATGAAAACTTTCAGTAGTATTTGAGTTCTTACAATGTACCAGGTGCTTTACTAAGTGCTTTAGGTATACAAATTCATTGAATCCCCACAAACCTATATGAAATGGGATATGATAACAATTTTACAGGGAGAAAACTAAGGTGCAGTGACTTATGTAGCTATTAAGTAAAACATTCAGTCTTTGAAACTAAGCAGTCTGTTTCTATAACCCACTTTCTGATCCTCTAAACTATACTCTCTCTCAAATGAACATGTCATCATTATTCTTCATCCATTTAAAAAAATCTTACATAGTTCAATAAATTACTTATTTATTTCCTTTTCTTATTGGTCATCTTTCTAATATGTCAGAAATTTTTGAAGAGTGAGCTTAATGAGAATGATATAGAATTTAACCAAATTTGCTAAGGATATACTCAAGACATGACAATGCCATTCTGATAAACAATTTAGGGCAGAAGATGTGTAAGGTAATGGGTCTTTGAAGAAAAAGATGATTTGGTGTCATGATACCAGAGGTAACATGGTTTTAAAATAAGCAAAAATCAGAAGCCGTGACAACTAAATAATGCAGTGTTGTGTTTTTTTTTCTATTAACACATATGATAAAGATATACAAAGATAAATATATATTTGCTTTTTATTGAGGCATTACTAAACTAAGTAAATATGAATATCTGATGCATCAATGCAAAAGGAGAGACAAATGCAGATGGGAGATTGTTTTATTGAAAACTAATAAATACTTATATATAATGGACATAATGTATAGATACAAATACAGCAGTTTCACTGATAATGATTTTTTAATTCAGGAAGCATGGCTGTGTGTGTGTGTGTGCATGTATGTGTGTGCTTAAATTCATGCATTATGCCCTATCCTTTATGTATTTCAATGTAGTTAAGTATGCCCTTTATTCATTCCAATATAAACACTTTTTGCCATAAAGAAAAAAAATGATGAACTGAAAGTTCATCATAAATTATTTCTTATGTGTTAAGCAGTAGTGGTTTATACAATATCTGCATTTAAGTAAAAAAACTCAGTGAATTAAATACATATTTTATGTTTGGTTCAAAAATGTTCTCCTTCACTCCTACCTATTATAAGGGGCAAAACTCAGGAAGAGCAAATTGTTTTGGATTGCTGAAATGTTTTATGAACTCAATTTGATTGCAGTCATGTTCAATAGTTTGCTTGTTTGTTTGTTTCTTGAAAGAGATGAAAGGAGAGGTGCTGTCCCTTTTTTCAGAATATAGTGTCTTTTTATTGTTAATACCAAGCTTTTCAAACATCATTACCTCTCTTCTTAGAAGAGGAGAATGTCTAAACTTCTGATCAGAATTGTTAGACATTTACATAATCTTCTGAAGGCTTAAATAAGACTGAGATTCAAAGAAACAAACAACATATATTCTGCTGAAAGCTCAGTAGTTTTCAAAGTTGTAATAAACACATAATGCTGTATATTAAATGTTTTTCTACAGAAATTAATACTTTTTCCTTCCCTATCATATGCACATGAAATATATATGGGAGGGCCTCATCTGGTGCCTGGAGCATAGTAAGTATTAACTGAATATTCCTTAAATCTGAATCTGAAAATTTAAAAAAAATATATTTTAATATTAATGAAGATATCACACTATTTGTAACTGTACTCTTTTCCCTGGGCCACACATGGGCTGAGAACCTGGTAAGAACCTTGTCACTTGGGGTTTAATTTAGCCCAGAGGCCATTTTTGCTTAACCGTAGGTTTTTAAAATTCAATTTATTTAAACTAAAATGAAACAGAAACAAAAACCATTCACAGAAATACAGAGACTAATCATTCAAGGAAGGAAACAAAATGTACTATGCACATTCCATGGACTTTACTTAATGATATATCTGTATTTTAATTTTTCAAACTTCCAAATGTGTATTTTCTGATGTTAAACTATTTTGTACATGTCACTGTCAATGCTGAGTTCTTCTCTAGTAGAGTCCATGTTTTATAAAATATTTACTCAAGATTGTTTTGGACTCAGGACAAATTTCGAAATCCCTCTACTTTAATATTTTATTCAATCACAAAAATATACTAGAGTAAAAATGAAGATTTAAAAAATTATAGTGCCTAATAAATACGTATCTCTGGGATATTTTCCTTAAAAAAAAACGAAGCTATACTTCAGGGGCCCCCAACCTTACAGGTCTTGTGACCTGTTAGCGAACAAAGCTGCATCTGCTGCTCCCCCTCACTCCCTATCACTTGCATTACCACCTGAACCATCCCCCCACCTCCCCAGTCCATGGAAAAATTGTTTTCCATGAAATCAGTCTCTGGTGCCAAAAAGGTTGGGGACCGCTGCTATACTTTGTAAAAATATATATATGTACATATTTATTTATTTATATATATACACAAATTCTTATAGACCAGTACAACTGTAAGCATTCTATAAATCATCCAATTCATTTTCTTTCTGTATTTATTCCTTGAAATGTCAAGATATCTGATGAAATACCTTCTTTGTTAAGAGAATATGTTTTGATCATTGTCCATACACCTAGGTATTAAAAACAAAATAACAAAATATCATCTAATCTTATCTTAAATAGATATATAGGAGCCTATAAAGCCTAGTAATAAGAAGTTAGTATATCAGAATGAAAAAAAAAAAAAGACTTGTTTCTAATCAAGGCACTTCCTTTAAGTGAGTGAATCAGTTCAGAAATCTTAATCGAATTGAAATTCAGACCCTGGAGTATAGTTCCAGGATTCAAAGACATACCAGTTACAGGCCTAGGCTTTGGCGTCAGATAGTCCTGATTCTTTCCTGTATTAAATCCTCCCGTGGTACTTTCCTGTATTAAATTTTTTGTCTGAGTGTTCAATTAATGACTATCTCTCCATTGGACTATAAGTACTGTTAGCACAGTGATCATTTCTGTTTTGCTCATATGACAACTAGGGACCAAGCCAGTACTAAGAATATCATAGGCACACACTATATATTTGTTGAACAGTTGTAGTTAAAAAAAAATATTTTGAATATGGATTGTTGAATAACCAGGTCATATTCTCATCACAGAATCTGTGATATACAAAAAGAAGAAATCTGTTTTGTATCACCTTTTTGTAACATAATTTAAAACACTGAGGTGTTTCAGTAGTAAAGATGGGAATAAAAAGTTCATATTTTTTAAGGATTTTAGGTTTTTCTATTTTCCTTTGACTGAAAAATTCTGTGTTTCAGCCCATTCTACTTAACAATTTCCTTTTAAGACATCATATTTCCAACTGACAGAGAATCTAAAACTAACTTCTCTGCCACATTGTTGTAATTGGCTTTTTAGCAAATTTTACAATGTAAAAGATGGCATTTCTTGCTGTGAAGATTTATGCACATGCATATATCCAGAATTTTCACATTTTATCATGTTTCCATGTTTGAGGACATTTATACTCTTCACTTTTTAACTTTTTAAAATGTGTATAAGTTTATTTCAAACTTTACTGAACTACGGTGCCTGGAATGTGAAGATAGCCTTGTTTGCAAACACCCTGATACTTTTAGTTGCACAGTTTTCCTTTCTATCTATTTTTGGAGCATTTTCTTCAAGTACTTTAGTGATTTGGACATTTCCATTTCATGAGACATGATGGATTTTTTTTATTGTCTTATATTTGAGTCTGACTGAAAGAAGGACTGAATAAATCAATATTTTAGAAGATTCAATTGAGAAAAAGCTTATTGTTTTGTTTATTCTTTAGTAGATTTCATTACCTTCTGTCTCATGATTAAACATATTCATTAACTGCAGTTATCTCCCTATGGTCAGGCAGGCAGCTCAGGCTTGTTCAATATTTCTTTTGTCCACTGACTCACTCATGTCCCAGGTCCCCATTGAAGAAATATCAAAAATGTACAAAGTATCAAATGAGTTTGTGGTTAACATGAAATCTCAGAACTTAGTTTATTCTGTTGGAAAAGGTTCATTTCTCCTTTCATTGGTATTTAAAAATAGAGCTATGAGTTATAAAAATAGAGCTATGAGTTATAAAAAGGAAAAACAATAATGACAACTAACACAATGAATTTAAGGCAAGAAAATATATAATGTTAAATTAAACTCCATAAAAATCCAACAGCAAACAACTAATTATTGTCATACTGCTATTATTATTATTACATATTTGTATACTACGTGCTCCCAAAGAGAAATTAAGACAGTTTAAAAATTAATATAAAAATATCCATGTACAATTTTTTGTTGAATTTATTTTTTCCTCTTTACAAATATTACAATTATTTGTGCTCACAGGCTCTGTATGGTTTGTAAACTATATCCAACTAATTCTGGCAGCATCATATCCAAATATAATTTTTTTAATTTGTTATTTATTTTTCTATTTTTCAGTTATTATGGGAATACATTCTTGAATTAAAATATTTATATTAAAAATAAGTTGAAGTTATTTTGTTTCCTGCAGTGTCCATGTGTTAAATTCAAAAGTTTTGATAGTGGACCTTTTGATTTTTAAATAGAGAAAAGATAATTTTAAAAATTGTGTTTCTTTCTTTTTTTGTGCAATACCTAGAGATGGTCAGGCATCTTAAAGATTAATTGTTAACTAATAGTAAACAAATTCTCAAACATAAATCTTGAGGAAATCTTTTATGTACAATTTACATATTTACAGATCACAGAATTATTTTACAAACATTTTTGCCTTTGAAATTAATAGAACTCTGTCTAGTAGAAAAGACAGTTTTTAATTCCCCATTACAGGAATGGAGAAATGAGGATTTAAAAGAGATGATTCAGCAAATCACAAACAAAATGTAAATGCACATCATATGGCTCCAAAAACAATGACATTTCTATTGCAATCTCCTATATTTGACGTGATGCTTCTAATTATTATGTACCTATGAGAATAAATGTAAGTTCAAATGAAAGAGCTTAAAATGTCCTGGAGTTATGAGATGTCATTTATAATGTTATTATCTTTTTTCAAGGCTGTTTTTCACAAAACAACAGGTTTTCAGTATGATTTAGAAATTCGTAGGAGTCTTCCAAAGGTTGACATTTAATTCAGCACATCAAGAACTATTTGGTGTCTAATATATGACAGCACTTTGCTAAGCACTAAGAGGAAGATATTTTTTAATCAATGAATTAGTTTTCTTGCATTTAAGGAAATTATCACCTTAGAGAGAAAATCTAACCTTAATTTAAAAGTACTTAAATAACATTTGCAAGCTTGACATAACTAGTCATACATATTAAAATTTGTTTTAATACCTGTGTACACATGAAGGCATGGTATAAATTCTGATGGAGGAGGAGAGCCCAACCATTTTCTAGGCTGAAAAAAGACCTAGTGAATGTTGCATTTTCTGAAGTGTGATCCGGCAGTACAAATACAATGGACCATGTGTATACAAGTAGAGCTCACATGTCTTAGTTTATATTCCCCTCAGAAAGGAAACCCTCTAACAAGAGACTGCATAAATCCCCTAGTTCATTTTGTGACGTGATCCCATGGAGCATAAGTGAAGTCTGGAGAGAGAAAGACAAGGAAGAAGGAAAAATGATGCAAGTTTATACTCCCAAATTTGATCACCACAAAGGGTCACTGAGCCAGATTCCACCAAAATCTTACGAAGTAATATGCATAATTTGTTGTAGTACTTCCTATCTGAGCAACAGAAGGTGGGAACATACATTCACCTTTTTCATCATTGTGTGATCACTGAGCCATGACTTCTAAGATGCACTTGGATGAGTGCCATGCTTCTAAGATGCACTTGGATGAGTGCCATGAAGTTAGTTCTTAGTGACATCCCACACAATGACTCAGAGAAGCACTAGTGAAGAATATGAGACAAGTGCCTTTAACTGATGAGAAATTTTGTTAGGTTGTGCCTTTTAAAAGCTGTCTGTGGGGGCTTCCCTGGTGGCACAGTGGTTGAGAGTCCGGCTGCCAATGCAGTGGACACGGGTTCGTGCCCTGGTCCAGGAGGATCCCACATGCCGCAGAGCAGCTGGGCCCGTGAGCCATGGCCGCTGAGCCTGCGCGTCTGGAGCCTGTGCTCCACAACAGAAAAGGCCACAACAGTGAGAGGCCCGTGTACAGAAAAAAAAAAATCTGTCTGTGGCTCAATCTCTGGTGTGAAAAATGAGCCAGTAGAATGTGTGGTGGAGCTTAAGACAATTCTAGTAAAACACATGATTGGACAGCATGTTAGAGAGATATCTCAACAATCCCACTTTTGATGGTAAGGGTCAGAACTATAATTCATTAAACAAAAATTTCCCTAAACATCTACTAGATGCGAAGACATTCACTGGAAGTTGCATCACAAAGAACAATCAGAAACAGCAACTCAATCAAAAAATGGGCAGAAGATTTAAATAGACATTTCTCCAAAGAATACATACAGATGGCCAAGAGGCACATGAAAAGATCCTCAACATCACTAATTATCAGAGAAATGCAAATCAAAACTACAATGAGGTTTCACCTCACATTAGTCAGAATGGCCATCATCAAAAAATCTACAAACAATAAATACTGGAGAAGGTGTGGAGAAAATGGAACCCTCCTACACTGTTGGTAGGAATGTAAATTGGTACAGTCCCTTTGGAGAACAGTATGGAGATTCCTTAAAAAAACTACCATATGATCCAGCAATCCCACTCTTGGGCATATATCTGGAGAAAGCCATAATTCAAAAAGATACATGTACTTCGGTGTTTATTGCATCACTACTTACAATAGTTGGGACATGAAAGCAACCTAAATGTCCATCAACAGAAGAATGGATAAAGAAGATGTGGTATATATATATATATATATATATATATATATATATATATATATATATATATATATACAATGGAATATTACTCAGCCATAAAGAAGAAGGAAATAATGTCACTTGCACTGACATGGATGGACCTAGAGATTATCATACTGAGTGAAGTAGGTCATAAAGAGAAAGACAAATATCATATGATATCACTTATATGTGGAATCTAAAAAAATGGTACAAAGGAACCTATTTACAAAACAAAAATAGAGTCACAGATGTAGAAAACAAACTTATGGTTACCAAGGGGGAAAGGGGGAAAGGAATAAATTGGGAGATTGGTATTGACATATACACACTACTATATATAAAATAAGTAACAAATAAGAACCTACTGTATAGCACAGGGAACTCTACTCAATATTCTGTAATGACCTATATGGGAACAGAATCTAAAAAAGAGTGGATATATGTATATGTATAACTGATTCACTTTGTTGTACAGCAGCAACAAACACATTATAAATCAACTATACTCCAATAAAAATTAATAAATAAAATCAAAATAAAAGAAAGTTCCCAATTTCAAAGAGCGCAAAGACAATTAGAGATACACAAATTTCGAAAAAGGATCTTTAGTAAATTTTAAGATGATTTGATTAAAATGTAAATGTCTGAACAGGTTTGAAAAATATTTTATAGATAGACACATTAGGATTTGGTGACTAAATACAAATAAAATATGAGAAAAAGTGGACAAAATGTGTCTTCAAGCTGAGAAAAAAAAATTTTTGAGAGAAAAATTAAAAGTTGGATTTCATAATGATGCTGCCTTTGGTTATCCATCCTTAGTTTAAAACTATTTCTCTCCCTAAGTTTCCCAAACTAAATAATTAGATGAAAGTTAGTGATGAGTATCCTCTGAAAGACTGGTGAGGTCAAAGAAAAGACAACCTTGAAGATGTAAGTTGTAACTGAAAGTAACCACCTTGTGCCAATTAAAAATTTTCTAAAGAGGACTCAAAAAGCTCATGTTGGTACAGAAGGTCTGTTACTTGTTCTTGAGATGACAGAAAATAGAGAACCTGCAAGTAATTTTCTTTGTCAATTTCTGCTCTCATATTTTACTATAGTACTTAGAAACAACCCTTTTGTTCAGTGCTCACTCTCTTCCTTTCCCCAAGAAAGCAATAATATTAATCTTATGAAACAGATATTTGATAATTACTATCATTTTATCTGAACATGAATTTGCTGAAATAAAATGTGCTGATATACATACACATTAAGCCTTAAGAATGTCTATACTGATTGGACTCAACTATTGGTTATGAATAATTTAGAGATAGGGACTATAGATAAGTAAATCCCACTCAATCCCTTTAAATCTGGAACTCTTCACGGTAGTTTTAGCTTTACTGGATCCTCCTCTTTTTCTTTACCTCTTGATGAAATTCCAAGAGCTCACTACTTGGATCTTTTGCCTTTATTATTTATTTCCATTCTCTTTGTGGTATTGTCAACTGCAAATGCCAGCTGAATGCCACAAACTTCCAAATTTATATTTGCAGCACTAAACTGAATTTTTTCAACTACTCCCCCAATGTGCTCCACCTGTAGAATTCCCAGTCACAGTTGATTGCAACTCCCACCTTACAGTTCCTAGACCAAAAGCCTTGGCATCCTCCTGACTTTTCATCTTCAATTCACATCTCTTCTTCAATCAATTAAGACTTTCTCCTAGCCCTACCTTCAAAATAAATTACAAATTATGTAATTTCTTAAATATCTCCAGCAATACCAGCCATCCAAGCACCATAATCTTTCCTTTGGGATATTGCAAAAGACAATTTAGCTTTCCATCATCCACTTTTACTTTCCTACAATATATACGCAACACATTTGTCAGAGGGATCCTTCTAAAATCTCTATCAGTGACTATCATTTCTCTCCTCAGAAATCTCCAATGGCTTCCCATGTTCCTGAGAATAAAAACAAAAAAAAATTAAAATGGCCAGCAAAGCTCTGAATAACTTGTTTTTTCTTAGTGCTCTGATCTTATGTCCTTCAACATTCCCTTTGACTAACCTGTCCTCTCTATTGTTTTTGAAACATATCAGGCATAGAAATGTGTTCCCTTTGCTTGAAATGTTCTTGTCTCACGTGGTTAACATTTTCACTTTCTTCAAGCTTCTGCATAAATGTCAGCTTCTCAATTAAGCTATCCTGACAATACTCTAAGCTTCCTTTCTCTGTTCTGATCCCCTTTTCTCTGTACTTTCCCCCCATAACATCACTCACTCCCTTCTTACAGACCACTTTTAAACATAAAGCTTATTTTATTTATTTTTTTTGGACCCACCATGTGGCTTGCAGGACCTCAGTTCTCCGACCAGGGATTGAACCTTGGCCACAGCAGTGAAAGTCCAGAATCCCAACCACTAGGTCACCAGGGAACTCCTGGCATTATGCTTATTTTTATTGTTGGTATTTACCCATTGGAAGTTCAGTCTGATGAGAGCAGAGATTTTCATCACCCTATTGCTTTTTTTCCTGGTGTCTAAAACAGTGACTGGTATATATCAGACACTCAATGAATATGAGTTCAATACATAAATGAAGAGCTTGCTGAAAGCATATGCAAAGTAGACTTTTCTCTTTATAGTATGCTTCCTTCCCTGTAGATATCTTGTTCATAGCACCTAATATACTGGCCAGTGTAGTCAAGCACTTGCATTTAAACATTATCTTCCAAATGTCTATGAAAACATACTACCTGGATAGTTTGGCCATCATTTTCTTATCGTGTAATAATATTTTATTATCTTAGTGTCATAGATTAGAGCAGCCAGACATAGTGAAAAGAATACTACAGGAAAGAGCACTAGAAATATGTCATAGTGTGATAAATTACACATCCCAATAATTTGGACATTACCGGGATATATACACACACACATACACTATAAAGGAGTAGGCTCCAAAAGCAATTGGGTTGTGAATATAATTTATAAGCCCTTAAAATCAGGTAGAAATAAAATTAATGACTTCAAAATCTGGATGTCAGAAATATTTGAACCCAGTGAAATAATGGAGCCCTTGCAAAATGAACACTTTAAAAGTTTGCATACTTAGTTATGATATTTACTAAAGAGAGCTCAACAAAAAGTATTTTCTACCAGGATAAAATCCGTGAAAGCATCCGTCACATATCACATTTATTCAGTTGAACCACAGATAAAATCAATATATTTCTACAGGTGATAATTAAGCATGTAAGCCACATCACCAAATAAGTGAAAACACTTTGATTCTACAGTGATATTTCTAAATTTAGTTGCTTAAGCTCTGCTAAATTACATACAAATCACTAAAAAGAAGTAGTCAAGATAAACCTGAAGAGACCAAATATTACACTTTTTTAAATGATCCATAACCAGTTGCATAAAATAGCTTTTCTCTACTGAGATATTTAAGTTTTGATTATGTTTACATATAAAACTAAAGCCTCACATTTTTGGTAGTGTGTTCTCATTATGGTACACTGCACACGTAAAGAGTAATCATATTTGTTTAATAAAAATAATACTCATAAAACAATTTTAGGTGTAATGAAAATTAAAAAGTTGAATAAAGAATAAACTACTATTATCAATGAGCTTAAAATTCATCAAATTTTGGAGTATGCATAAGAAAAAGTAAAATGTTATGTGGATCAGAGAGTAATATAAACTTAAGACTACTTAGAGCTAATATGTAATAAATGTACTCTGATAAACACTTTACATACATTACCTAATCCAATTCTAATAACAAATCCAAAGGTAGATCTGTTATTATCCCCATTGCACAGATGAGAATATTAGGTTTAGAGAGAATAATAAATTGCCTGTGGTAGCATGTATTAGAAGGACTTAGGTTTAAACCTGGTGGTCTGACCTCTATGTTGCAGTGACCTAAAATATTTATTCCAAAAACATGCAAGACCAAAAATATTTTTAAGGTAGGAAAGACCTGTATGCTTATCTGAAGGAAGCCGAGAAATACCTCTATGTCTAGATCTTAGAGAATGATGGTATTTGGGAGAAAAACTAAGTCTCTGAGCATTCAGAAAGAATGAGAGATTCACTCTTTTAGATACCACACCCATAATTTTGTAGTGTTAAAGCTACCACCAGAGTTTGAAGACTTGAAAAATTCACAAAAATCGAATTCTATTTGAAGGTATTATACCAGGAAATCAACCTATTGTAACTAATATAAGAATTAAAGAAGAAAATCAATACAGATGGATAAATAATAAAAATTTAATAATGAATAGTAGATAGAAGCTATTTCTAATTGTTATATTATACCCCTTATGTTATTGAAATAAACATCTTTGCATAGTCTTTGAGTATATTTTCAATAGTTGGACAACTTCACATCCAAGGGTTGTTTGGAAATATTAATTTTTTACCTTTATATGTTTGATATAATTCTATTTTTCTCTTTATATTTTGTATTAACATGATAAAATATTTTCCGAAAAAAATTTTTTTCATATGCACCACTTTGCTTTTATTTTCCTTTTAACCTTATTTCTTGTAAAAGTAAAATGGAAAAGTCAGTATTTGGTGACACTACTGACCTACAGATAAGTTTGGGGCATTTACCCTGTGGCCGATAAAGCAAGCTCATTGTCTACACTGTGTAGCTATATTGTCAAGTGAATTGAAAATATACATCATAAAGTGAAATCATCTTTGCCTAACTTTCAGCAAACCTCTAGAGGCTACTGAATCCTTTAGTGAAAGTAAAATGTTAATATAAAATTTTTAAATGTTAAGGAAACATACAATTCTATGGGCAAAGTATAGTACTGCACTATATGCATAAAATGTGGGTTATCTTAGAAAAACTATGCTGTCAAAGGAGTGTTATACTAAAATAACAGAAGAACACACACAGTAATAGATGCCCATTTGTATATAACAATAACAAATAGAAGGAGTGACATCATTGGATGGGGAAGGGAAGCAATGAAGTATTCTCTTAGATTTTCTATTTGCATAAATTATATCACAGAATGTTTCCTGTATGTTGATGGCAGTGCATTCAGCTGTAAGTTAACAGTTTTTACTATGGCAAAATTGTGCCATTTGTAGTTATATAATGCAGGAGAAAAATGACTGAGATATAGAATACCAGGCATTACTATGAGTAGAAATTTATTATTTTATCCATGAAAGGTTTTGAAATAATACACCAATAAAATAAGACGGAGCTTAAGATTGATTTTGTGAGGAATTAGGAAATTGAATGGAATCCATAGAAACTCAATGAGGGTTAGCAAATGAAAGAAGTATATATAGGGAAGAGTTTGGATATAAACCAATGTTTCAAAATCTGTAAGTTTAGTTTTCTAACTGTAATAAAACTTTTATGATGTATACAAATTACAAAGGAAGATTTGGCTGAGCCTGTTGTTTCAGTCCCATATGAGTTCAAACATAGATGTGGTGATTTTCTATGAATAATAAAATTCTATAAAGCACATTAAAATACCTATAATATGTGTGAGACAAGTGTGGTAGTGGCAGGTGTGAGAAACTTACATTAACAAAACCTATAGTAAAAATGAGAGTGAGAGAATTCACACTGATTATTTTTTCTAGACATAATTCATCTCCAAATATATTTACCCTTGGTACTCTCAAGTGCATTTGAGTCTGCAGTAAGTTTTTACCCAGGCTAGACTCTATGGATATTTAAAACAATTTCAGAGAACATTGAATTGGAGGAATGCCACAATTACAGTGGATGAAAGTCAGAGAAATTTTGCAAATTTGCTTGTGTGAATACTTATTAAAGAAGAGAGACTAATTTTTGTTATTTACCAATACTGTTAACAATTAATAACATCTTCATTGATAAATGATCTAGGATTATGATACAATAATTTCAATATAAATTTATTCCCAGAAATTTTGAGAGAAAGAAACTCCTAATTTGGGGAGTGATGGAAAATAAAACAATACATTAAAATACATTATAAATTATTTGCAAGAGGCCAGGATAAGTAGGGAAATTGTTGAATTCACAGATGAGAGAAAATAAAAAGGTGCTTTGATCAAATGTTAGCAAAGAGAAGACAGTTGTTTCAAGTTCTTTAGGGAAGATAATGCTAGAGAGACTAAATTCTGTTAAAATTATATAACAAACATTATATAATGAAAATTTATTTTAAATACAGTTAAAATAGTCAAATAAAGGGAGAATTAAAGAAAGATATATTTGTCAATATACCATGAGGAAAGCAGATATCATTCTAAGCATATAGAAAGATCTTAATGTATAAAATTAGGTATAAAAGATTTGGAAAAGATGTAAGTGTAAAAAGTAAGGATGAAAAGCTGTAGGGAAAACTACCTTCCCTCAGGGAAGGAAAAGTAATAGGAATGCTGGCCACAATGAAGAATTCCTGCCACATAGGGTTCTGGAGCATCTATGGATGTTGTGGCTGTTGGAATCCCACTGTTAAAGCTTTGCAGGAGCCAGAAGTCTCCAATTCACAATACTGATCAGGCCTTCTTTTCTCAAATTGCCCAAAGCTTTTACTGATATTGTTACTGCATAAGCCAGCCAATGGGTACTCTGCTCAGAGATTCCTGTGCTCACTGTTATTCCTGCCACTGTCTGAACTGAGTCCATGGGAACTCTGCTATTGGCTGAGTCTTCTGGGAGGTCCTTCAGCTGCTCTATTGATAGCACACTACCCAAGCAGGAAGCTGCTCTTGCTGCTACAGGACATATCAACAGAACCAGAAAATAAAAGCATAATTCTTTCTCTCTTTCTCTCACCTCCAAATCTTTCTTCAGTGACTCCCATTAACTGGCAAGAAAGTATGAGAAATGTAGTTTTCATGTTTCTAGACTCAGGTGATGACTAGGGAAACATGTAAAGGAAGATATAGAGATCAGAGTCAAAGACAAATAACAAACAGACAATGAACAATGCCTCAATTATTATTGTGAGAATTGAAAATAAATGAGAAATCTATTACAGTATCTGAGTTTACTGAAATGTCATTTCTAATTGTTTAGACACCATGGCTGGCAGAGGTAGAAATTATCTGGTACAGGGGGAGTAAAATAATACAGCTGTAAATAAAGATTCAGAAGAATAAAGGATCAATAGTCTGAGAGACTCAAGATATTTATGATGTATTCTAGAGGAAATCAATCTCAAGAACAGAGCAAAACAAAACAGAATTCAAACCTAGAGGAAGAAGAAATGCTCCATGGAGTTAAGTCAAAAAAAAAGATAATGGTGTATACCCTGAAGGATAGGAAGATCATATGACTAGAGCAAAGTCTTATCAGTTGTGGTCTAGATTATTCAAATATTTGAAAGCCAGTGAAAAAATTCTCAACTTGAGGTTCTGAAATTATTTATACAAAGTAGCTTTAATAACACCCTGCAAAATGTAGTTCTTATCTTACCTGCCCCATTAATTTGTGGTACTCTCTTTACATCTTGTTAAAGTATTTCATAGATTATAAAACCTACTTATATCCACATATTAAAAAAAATCACTATGAAGCCATAAGAAGCATAAAAGAGAAATAATAGAAAAGTAAATCAAAAGATAAGATGTGTTTCATATGTAGTAGCTCAGGCATGACAGCAGAAGACATAATAAAGATACATTAAAATCCCTTGTATATTTCTTGTTTGCTACTCCATATTAGCACTCCACCTTTCCACATCATGCTATATCCCCCTGAGGAATGACTCAGTTGGGATATATTGATAAACTTGTTTACCATATGATTTTGCTGGAGCTTATCAATGCAAGGCAACAGCAGGGGTCGGTTTGGTGGGGAGGAAAGGGGATGGGACATTAACTCTGTTTCCATCCCTGGTAGTTTATCACAGGTTTGTTGCACCTAGGTACAGAATTTCACAGCCCTCTTCAAACAACTATTTTGTCTAGGTTTCAGGAACTGTACTCTTCCTTGTTTTTTTCAGGTCTAAAGTGGGCCTGGCACTTTAAACTTATGGTTTTGGATTTACTCTGCTATTAAGTAGAGACAACATCCCAAGATACTGTGGATTGTCAAAGTGGAAAAACTGAAGAAGGATAATACTCTCATAAATGATGAGTTGAATCTTATTTGTTTGCAACAAAATAATTTCCTATAAGTTCATGATTAAGTATTCCAATATACAGTTAATAGCTTGAAATCTTATATATTGACAGATACATTCAGATTTAACATATAAAATGTCCTTGAAGAAAATTTACATCATTAGGTAACAGAGAATAGAAGATAGATTAGAAAAGGGAAGAGTAGAGAAGGTGATGAAGTGGTGGTAGTATAGATTTCTGGGAATAGTATCTGCTTTAGGACAAAAAACAACAAGCAAACCAAAAAATATAGAGACATAGTCAAGATATCAAATGTTAAACTGAATATTTAAAAGTTTGGTAGTTAAATAACTAGTTTTTTTTATAATAATATTCCCAAAATAAGTATGCAGTCATTTCATATTTATAAAATAGGTCATAGGATTGTTCAATATGAAATGTTATAAAATAATGCTTTATTTGTAGTATTAGAAAAATCATGCTACAATTTTTCAAGTGTCAGAACATTCCATAGTACCCACTACACTTGAAGAAACTGCCTGTAAGTTTTTTGTATTTATAAATCTACATTAAAAGAAAAATATGGTATAAAAAGTATAAGCCTTCTATGATAGCCATCAATAACAGTGAAATTTTCTCCACATGTTAGAGCTTACAGTAGAAGCCCAAACTCATCTTTTGTATTGTTATGTCATTTCCAATCTTCTCCCTTTCTATTGCTATTATATAAATTTAATGTAGGTTGCCCTAGTGGTATGAGAATTTTTTCCCTTTTAAATTCAAGAAGGCTAATTATAAACTATTAGTTCACTAGGCCTTCTATAGCTCTTAATAAAAATATAAATATAGAAGAGAAAAATGATTGTTACTTCATATCACCTCAAAGGAAAATTTGTGAGGTTTAATTGGATGATGTCTGCAAAGTGTTTCAATTCCTAGGAGAAAATAATGCATAATCATAAGAAGGAAAAGACACCACAGTAAATTTATACTAGGTAAGTAGCAATAAAGGTAGATATTTGTTTGGGTTCTTACAGACTAGCAATAGGATACTGATATGAATTGCTCTAAATGTCTCTTTCAAATGTTATCAGCAAGTACTCACAGAACTGTGAGCTATTATGGAAAGTGTGATAGACTGACAGAACTAGAGGAGGGCAGGTTCAAGTCCTTGCTTTTTTGTTATCAATTGTAGGGCTCTAAGCCTGTTGCAGAAATGCTCAGACACAGTTTCCTTAACTATAAAATAATGATAAAAATTCCCTTCTACCTCATGGGATTTTTGTGAGGATCAAATTTTTTTAAAGTTACGTGAAAGGACTTGGAAATCTTTATATAGATAGATAGATAGATAGATAGATAGATAGATATAGATATATAGATATATATACTTGAATACTACTCAGTCATAAAAATAATGAAATCTTGCCATTTGTGACAACATGGGTGGACTTTGAGGGTATTATTCTAAGGGAAATAAATCTGACAGAGAACAACAAATAATACGTGACTTCACTCATATGTGGAATCTAAACAAACAAAACAAAAGCAGAAACAAACTAAGATACAGTGAAGAGATTGCTAGTTATTGAGGGGAGAGTTAAAAATGTGAAGGCGGTCAAATGTACAGTGATGGTTGGTAATTAGACCTTTAGGGATGACCACTTTGTAATGGGTACAGATGTCAAATTATAATGTTGTCCACCTGAAACTTATATAACTGTCTATACTATTGTACCTCATTTTAAAAAAATAAAACAAAGAATGTAGTATACACCCACAATGGAATATTATAAGAGAAATAAGACACGGTGGTCTCATAGAATTTGCATGACCAGCAGGCATGTCGTTCAACTTGAACTACTCATTTATCTATCTCCTCAAGGTATTGTTGACCTCTTTTGATTGTATGCATATTGAAAGAGCATGTTTAAAGCTGAGAGATTGAGCACCTGGGAACATGATGAAGGACAAGAGTTTAAGAGAGTAGTTCTCAACACTGGCTGAATATTAAAATCATTTGTGGTCTCACAGTTAGAAATTCCTAATTACTCGGTATGTGGTGAGGTATAACATAAGAATTTTTTTAGAAGTTCCTGGGTAAATCCAGTATGCAACCAGGGTGGAGAATCACTGGCCAAAGTGTGCTGTACTCTGCCTTAGCTCCCCAGGAAGACTTGTGCTACAGGGACATGGTGAGAAGTTATTAATAAGTTCTATGCCATTTGCCTGCATTCACTGTGTTTCCACTGGTGAGGTTTTCATTCCTTAGTTCTATCAAGAGTTGTTTTAATTTAAAAGAGAAATAAAAACATAGAAAAACAAAAATAGTTTGCTATAAATGGTATAGCTCAAAACATGAAAATCAAGTATATTTATTCTAAAAAAATAAAATACCTTCTGTTTATCCTTTTTTTGGGGGGAGAGTCTGGGTCCCCATTAGGAATTTGCAATCACATTTCCAGGTGCATTTGTATTCCCTAATTTCATCATTACTTCACAGAGAATGAAGATGATCTTTTTCTCTTCTTATCAACCTTTAAATAAATTTAGAAATTTTTTTCTCTTCTTGTAATATCAGTTCATATAGTTCTTGCTACTATAGTGCCTGATGCAAGGACAACAGAAACTGAACATAGCTATAATTTAGTTAATGTTTTCCCACTTTTTTAGGGGGAAAGTTAGCATCAATTCAACAATACAACATTTATAAGTGAAATAATGTGTTAGTATATTTCATTTCAATATTTATTTACTGTTTATTTTTTCATGCAATTTTTCTACATAATGAAAAGCACAAATGTTAATATGAAATCTGGTATTTTGACAATTAAATACCAATGTAAGATATAGAATATAACATCACTTTTAAATAGCTCTTTCATATTACTTTCCAGGCAAATTCTGTCATGTTTCTTTAGTTCTGTATCATATTATAAATGGGATTATTTTTTTGCTCAGCACAATCCATATCGTTTATCAAATTTGTTGCATAAATCTGCAGTCCATTTCCTTTTTATTTCTGAGTGGTATTACATTTTATGGATGAGATACAATTTGGTTATCAATTTTACTGTTAACAGATATTTGTGTTGTTTCATTTTTGACTATTATTAAAGCTGAAATCAGCATTCTTATACAAGTTTTGTGGAAATATATTTTAATTTCTCATGGATAAAAACCAGAAGTGTTATATAACTTTATGATAAAATTTCCTAAATTTTCTTCTAATAGTATTACCATTTACATTCACAACAATATATGACAGTTCCAGTTGTTCCATATTTGTGAGAACATGAGATAGTATTTTCTAATTTTTGTTTTAATTAGCATTTTCCTGATGAATAATGATATTGAAAAATTCTTGCTATGTTTACTAACCCTTCATATGTTTTATGAAGTATTTGTTTCAAGATATTGCCCATTTTAATGTGTTGTTTGTGTTTTATTATGGAGTTGTGGAATTTTTTAAAATAAGTTTTGGATTCAAGAACTTAGTCAAATGTTCATTACATGTATATTTACTTACAATGGTTTGTATAACAACTTTACTTAAGCTGTTTTTATGAGTAAAAGTTTTGTTCTAATAATATTTTAAAATTTTTGATGAATTCGATTTAATTGCTATTTTCTCATTTTTTTTCTGTATAATGTCTAAGGATTTTTATTATCTTATAAAATATCTTTTATACATTTATGTATAGGCCTCTGATTTATCTTAAATTATTTTTTCTGTATCTTATGAGGTAGTTGCCGAGGTTTATTTTTTATCTGTACAAATATTTATTTCTTTTGACACTATTTGCTTCAAATATTTTCATTTATTCATTGAATTATTTTAGCTCCAATAAAATCAGTTTGTCATATGAACATGGGTCTATTTGTGAATTGTATTCTGTTCCATATATGTATTTGCCTATTACTGTACCAATACTGTACTATTTGGATTATGATATCTTTGTAGTACATGTTGAAGTCGGGTAGTTATGACATCCAACTTCGTTCTTTCTCAAGACATTTTTAGTTAATTCACATAACATCAATTTTAGAGTCAGCTTGATAATTTCTATTTTTTTAAGAAGGCTGCCAAAATTGATTAAAATAATGATGAATTTATTGATCAATTTGGTGAGAATTGATATTTTAACAATAGTTAGATTTCCATCAAAGAAAATAGTATAGCTTTCATTTATTTAGGCCTCTTTGATTTCTCTTGACATTATTTTTTAGGTTCCCTTAAGATGATCCTTTTAAGAATTTTTCCAATTAAAGAAATTAGAACTAGTTTAAATTGATATATTTCTAATTTTATATAATTAATATATGGAAATAATTGATTTTCATACTTGATCTTGTATGTTGCTAAATTCACTTATTAGTTCTTGTCTATTTTAATAACGATTTTGTAAAGTTTTGGTATTAAAAATGTCTGCATATACAAAGAGTTTTACTTCTTTTTTCAAATTGTGCTTTTATAAAAATTCTTTTATTTCATGAAGATTCCTAGGACAACATTTAATAGAAATAGTGAGAGTGGACAGTCTTACTCTGTTTGTGATTTCATGAGGAAAGTGTCCAGTATTTTCCCATTAAAATTTGTGCTAGCTATAGTTTGGTTGTTGGTTAGCTATAGGTTTTAGGTCCAGGAAGTCTTTCTTATTTTTGCTTTTCTGTGAGTTTTATCTGAAATGGGATATAAAGATGTTGAATACCTTTTCTTCATTAATTGATATTACCTTAACTTTTTTTGTTTAAAATTTGATAGAGTGATTATATTCACTAATTTTTAAAATTTAAGCCAAATGATTTTCCTAGGATAAAACCAATTCAATTATTATATATTTAGTTTTTATATGTTACTAGATTTGATTTGCTTAATTTTATGAAATATTTCTTCAAAATATTTCATGATTTTCCTTCTTATAATATCTGTTAGATTTGGTGTCAGGGTTATATCAATCTCATAGAAAATTCTGGGATAGATATGTTGTTTCCTTCTCACGTATTTTCTGAAGTATTTTTGTAACATTGATGTTATTTCTTTCCTAAAATAGTTGAGAGGTTTCAGCATTTTAGTGTAGAGTATTTTTCTTGCTGTTTTATGTTTATTTAGCTTATTTTGTTATCCATGGTCTAACATTTGAGTCAAATGTCATTTTTGCATTCATGTATTTGTAGCACTCAAATTCCAGTGGATTATTTTAATACTAGTACAGGAAATTCATTTATTAAATGCCTGCTATGTGTCAGACCTTGTACTATATACTATGCATATACAAACTCATTTAAAACCCTGAGTTAGTCTGCAAGTCATATATCTGCATTTTACTGATGCAGAGGTTCAGAAGTAGATTTACTATGTAACCTAACTACAGTTATACTTTCATTAAGTAAGAAATCCAGACCCCAGTCAAGGTTGGTCTCACTGCATGGTCCAGGCTCCTTACACCACACTGTGATTTTAAGGTAACCTATGTGAATAAATATCACAATAGGTTGCTTGATTATTTTCACTGTTTGTATATTAACTTAGTCCCAGGAATTCAGAAGGAGAGAGGGATTCAATGACTATTTTCAAAGTACTATATTTACCTGGAAGTTCTATAATTAATTTACTAAAACTTAATTAAGGCTTATTTCTTTCTGTTCTCAAATGAAATACCCAGTCCCTTCAAATACCTATTCTGTTAGTTAGTGATTAGACTGATGAGGAAGTTAATCCCTAATTGTCTCCTTACTCATTTGAAGACAGTTATCAGAAAAGCAACATCTCTATCCTGGCATATGAAATAATCAATTATGTAGAGATTTATTATTAAATTTACATTTCCTTGTTTTATGTTCAAAACTTGTCCTTGAAATGTAATATGAAAAATTGTGGGCTCAGACAATAAGAATACTTCATTTCTTCTTTTAGCTTTTTTATATCTTCCTACTGCATAATAGTAGGATTACTTTATATCTAGGTATGTTCCCTTCTGAAAAGCTTGGGTGACTAGCTATCAAAGTATCAGTATTTCTATGTATAATGTTTTTTTTCTTTCTACTTTAGGTAGTATAATTATGTCACTTGATTTTTTTTCTTTCTAAATGCCATTAAGTTGGACAATAATTTAAGTTATTCAATGTTGAACTGCACAGAGCATCAAAAACTTATATAAAGTGGTAAATGTAAAACAAGTTATTAAAAACCATTAAATATTTAAAAGGTGAAAATGATAAATGTTATTTTCCTATTAATAATGTTCAAGTAATGGCATTCACAATGATGTTTGGAATATAGCACCAAAGAAATAAAATTACTTTTGTTTTATGATGTTCAATAAAACTTCAAATTCTCTATTTCATTAAACCAAGAATTTTTAATAACTGAGAATAAATAGAATTCTTTTATTTTCATCCTGAGTCAGAGTTAAGGTTACCAAATTGAGATCATCTTGCAATCTCATTTTATGAGCTGTTTGATAATCCACTTTTAAAAGGTGCCGTTATCATAGAAAGCTAATAAAAGAGGTTAAGTCCACGTCAAGTATTTTTGAAATTTAATTGAATATGATAATTTGAAGCTTATATGGAGTCTCTTTCTATATTTTCTTTTTGAATACTATACCTTTGTATTTCACACCATCACAATAAGAACACATTCATGAGTGTACTATACAGACTTTTTATCAAATAATTGAACATTTTTGGATTCAAGACTTTTACTCCTTTAATTTCTCTACAGCAACTAACACTGTTCTAGATCTTCTGCATAAGCCAAACAAATATTTATTGACTATGCTCCATACTTCCTTTAACAAAATCCATGTCTTATAATTACTAGAATATTTAAAATGTTTATTTGATTAAAACAACACTTTAGATATCTGTAGATCACTTGGTCAACTTTCATATGCAAATTCTCTATACATCATTGTGGGCTTTTGGAGTTATTGAACCAGCAACAGATAGTACAGGTCTCAGATGAGATAAAATGAGAATTTGCAAGAAGATCATAGAGCAATTTCTAACCTAAGTAGCAACAGTCTTTAGCAAACAATGACTTGATTAAAGCATCGTTTATCTACCCAATATCCCTTAGAAATAAACACACTTGCATTTTTACACACAACCAAAAGTTACATACCGTTAGTAAAATTCTCACTTTAACCAACTAGTAAGCACTGTAATTATATCAAACCTGAACAAAAATAATCACTTCTTTCATCAAAACGTCTATCAGGATGACAAATAGTTAAGTGAGAAATTATGGCAACGTGGGATAAATTTAACAATAGGTAAAGTAGCAGGGTTAATAGAGCCTGTAGCAGGACTAACATATTCTGGAATGAAAGATGTGGAGCCTTCCTGCAGCAAATAATATCAAAATATCAAATAGTAGTTGAGGACGAATATAAATAAAACAGGTGAAGTGTTTATATAAGAAATATATGTCAAGGCATAATGTGATCAAATGTTTGTATGGAAGAAAGAACAAGATGTTGAAGGAAATAAGTGGCTCAAGATGAATTTGTTGTGGGAGTGGTGGTGTGATGAATTGGGAGATTGGGATTGACATGTATTCACTGATGTGTATAAAATGGATGACTAATAAGAACCTGCTGTATACAAAAATAAATAAATAAAAGAAAAGAAAATCAGCTATACTCCATTATAAAAATAAATTACAAAAAAAAGAGATGAATTTGTTACAAATTTGCATCATGTATAGGAGTGGGTAGGCGTTTGCCAAAAAATTACCTAGAAAGGAATGTATGGATATATCACAGGAAGTTTATATTTTTGTTGATGTATTTATTAATTATTCTTTGCTGTGGGAATGTCTGATGTTTCAGAAAATTAGTAATCACATTTTTCACTTTCAATAAGATCGTAGTATGTTTTCCACCATGACTCAATACTCACTGCCTTCACCTTGCACCCTTATACTCTCTTTATTTATTTTTTTAATCTTTTGGTCTTTGTTCACCAGTCTTTTAATAAGTCACCCTTCTTTTTGTACTAGCCAATATTACCTTTCATGTTTTCTTGCTGATACTTTAAAATCACCACGCTTTTTCCATCTGCTTTCTTACATGTGATTTTGCCTCATGATTGATACTTTTCCCTAAGAGAGAAATGAAATAAGAAAAGAAAAAGGAGAAAAACTGAAATAATTATTTTACTTTCATGAGCTAACAATGAGAAGAGATGAGAGTTCAGGGGTGTGGATCGAACCAACATAATTCTTTGTCAAAACACTCAGTGAACAACACAAATTAAATATTTGAAAATCTTTTTCTTTGAGGGAAATGAGGCATGATTGTTAATGGACATAGAGTTATTTTCAGAGTTATGAAATGTTCTAAAATTGTGGCAATAGTTGCATAATTCTGTGAAAATACTAAAAATCATTGAATTAAAAGTATTAAAAATACTTTAATGAGTGAATTGTATGGTATGTGAATTACATACCAACAAGGCTTTAAAAAATAATTTTTTTAAACTAAAAATTGAGTAATGTGTAAGAAAACTATGATTATAATGAAAGCCATATACTAATCTGCCCATAACTTACTGTTGAAAACTATATATTAAAAATACTACAAAATTGTGTCCCTAAATTCTGCCATCTAGGGAGCATCCAATCTAATTCTTCATCCACTATAATTAGTTCTAACTTATAAAACACCTACTAAAATAAGTAGGTTTCTATGTGATCCATTTAATACACAAAGAACTGTTATAAAATAAAATTGCCAAAAATAATATTGGTAACACTACAAATGCTAAAAACTTTAAATTTTATTTTAAAATAATTATATATTAATGAAATTTGTTTTCACACGTCTTCATAGAACTGAGAAGAACCTTGGCTTCTTGTAGAACTCTGTTAAGGGAACAAAGTACCACAGCACTAACCACACAATACTCATTCAGACACTGATAGGGGTATAAATGTTGCAAATAGAACAAAGCTGCTGAGAAAGGAAATAAATTTTTGTTCAATTAATTAGTAAAACACAAATTGTTTTATTGTATAAGCTCAGGTTTTAGCTTTTAATGTTTTATATCTGTAGCCTTATGTGTGGAGAAGCTTATTTATAACTTTAACTCATATTTATTTTCTGAATATTTCCCCGTAATAATGTACGTTTATGAATTTGACTTGCAGATGTCTATGTGTATAGTTTCTCTATCAGAACAATAGTAACAATATACTAATAACAACAGCATCACACATATAGCATTTACTTTGTGCCAGGCATTATCTAAAATGATTTACATATATTAACTGAATTAATCTTCACAATAAATTGTGATATAAATATTAGCATTGGTGACATTTACATCTAAGGAACTGTGGGACAGAGAAGTTAAATAACTTGCTCAAATATATACAACAGTTAGGGGTTCGTTAAGATGGATTTCAACCCAGACAATTTTATCAAAATCCCATATACTTAAACCCTGTCTTATATTCTCAATACACATGAAGTAGATTATGTTGAATTTGAAAACTTGGAAAGGAGGGATTGCCAATTCTAACCAATACCCAAATATCCCATCTTGCTATTATTGCCTTTTGTCTTTCTTTAGCTTCTTTCCCCTACTGAAACGTCCTCTGCATTTTACATACAAAATCACTACTAAACTAACAAGACTTAGATTGAATTATATTTTTTTAACATCTTTATTGGAGTATAATTGCTTTAAAAAGTGGGGTTAGTTACTGCTCTATAACAAAGTGAATCAGCTATACATATACATATATGCCCATGCCCCCTCCTTCTTGTGTCTCCCTCCCACTGTCCTTATCCCACCCTTCTAGGTGATCACAAAGTACTGAGCTGATTTCCCTGTCCTATGCAGCTGCTTCCCACTAGCTATCTATTTTATATTTGGTAGTGTATATATGTCTGTGCCACTCTCTAACTTCGTCCCAGCTTACACTTCCCCCTCCCCATGTCCTCAAGTCCAGTCTCTACATCTACATCTTTATGCCTGTCCTGCCCTTAGGTTCTTCAGAACCATTTTTTTTCCATATATCTGTATTACCATACAGTATTTGTTTTTCTCTTTCTGACTTACTTCACTCTGTATGACAGACTCTAGGTCCATGCACCTCACTACAAATGAGTCAATTTTGTTTCTTTTTATGGCTCAGTAATATTCCATTGTATATGTCTGCCACATCTTCTTTATCCATTCATCTGTCAATGGACACTTAGGTTGCTTCCATGTCCTGGCTCTTGTAAATAGTGTTGCAATGAACATTGGGGTACATAATTATTTTCAAATTATGGTTTTCTCAGGGTATATGCCCAGTAGTGGGATTGCTGGGTTGTATGGTAGTTCTATTTTAGTTTTTTAAGGAACCTCCATACTGTTCTCCATAGTGGCTGTATCAATTTACATTTCCACAAACAGTGCAAGAAGGTTCCCTTTTCTCCACACCCTCTCCAGCATTTGTTGTCTGTAGATTTTCTGATGATGCCCATTCTAACTGGTTTGAGGTGATACGTCATTGTAGTTTTGATTTGCATTTCTCTAATAATTAGTGATGTTGAGCATTCTTTCATGTATTTGTTAGCAATCTGTATACCTTCTTTGGAGAAATGTCTATTTAGGTCTTCTGCCCATTTTTGGATTGGGTTGTCTGTTTTTCTGATATAAAACTGCATGAACTTCTTGTATATTTTGGAAATTAATCCTTTATCAGTAGCTTCATTTGCAAATATTTTCTCCCATTCTGAGGGTTGTCTTTTCATCTTGTTTGTGGTTTCCTTTGCTGTGGAAAAGCTTTTAAGTTACATTAGGCCTCATTTGTTTATTTTTGTTTTTATTTCCATTTCTCTAGAACATGAGTCAAAAAGGATTTTCCTATGATTTATGTGAAAGAGTGTTCTGTCTATGGTTTCCTCTAAGAGTTTATAGTGTCTGACCTTACAGTTTGGTCTTTAATCCATTTTGAGTTCCTTTTTGTGTATGGTGTTAGGGAGTTTTCTAATTTCATTCTTTTACATGTAGCTGTCCAGTTTTCCCAGAACAACTTACTGAATAGGCTGTCTTTTCTCCATTGTTTATTCTTGTCTCCTTTATCAAAGATAAAGTGACCATATGTGCATGGGTTTATCTCTGGTCTTTCTATCCTGTTCCATTTATCTATATTTCTGTTTTTGTGCTAGAACCATACTGTCTTGATTACTGTAGCTTTGTAGTATAGTCTGAAGTCTGGAAGGCTGAGTCGTCCAGCTTCCTTTTTTCTTTCTCAAGATTGCTTTGACGATTTGGAGTCTTTTGTGTTTCCATACAAATTTTGAATTTTTTTGTTCTAGTTCTGTGAAAAATGCCACTTTTGGCATTTTTATATCTGTAGCCTTATGTGTGGAGAAGCTGGGATGGGATATTTGGGTATTGGTTAGTAGTTTGATAGGGATTATATTGTATCTGTAGATTGCTTTGGGTAGTATAGTCATTTTCACAATGTTGATTGTTCCAATCCAAGAACATGGTAAATGCATCCATCTGTTTGTATCATCTTTAATTTCTTTCATCAGTGTCCTATAGCTTTCTACATACAGGTCTTTTGTCTCCTTATATAGGTTTATTCCTAGGTATTTTATTCTTTTTGTTGCAATTGTAAATGGGAGTGTTTCCTTAATTTTAATTTATTGATTAGCTCCAGTAGTTTTCTGTTGTCATCTTTAGTATTTTCTCTGTATAGTATCATATCATCTGCATACAGTGACAGTTTTACCTCTTTTTTTCCAATTTGGATTCCTTTTATTTCTTTTTCTTTTCTGATTACTGTGGCTAAAATTGCCAAAACTATGGTCAATAATAGTAGTGAGAGTGGGTAACCTTGTCTTGTTCCTGATCCTAGTCGAAATACTTTCAGTTTTCTCACCACTGAGAATGATGTTGGCTGTGGGTTTGTCATATATGGCTTTTATTATGTTGAGGTAAGTACCCTCTATTCCTACTTTCTGGCAGATATGTATCATAAATGGGTGTTGAATTTTGTCAAAAACTTTTTCTTCCTCTTTTGAAATTATCATATGGTTTTTAATCCTTCAGTTGGTTAATATGGTGTATCACATTAATTGATTTGCGTATATTGAAGAATCCTTACATTTCTGGGATAAACCCCACTTGATCATGGTATGTGATCCTTTTCATGTGCTCTTGGATTCTGTTTGCTAGTATTTTGTTGAGGATTTTTGCATCTATGTTCATCAGTGATATTGGCCTGTACTTTTCTTTTTCTGTGACATCTTTGTCTGGTTTTGTATCAAAATGTTTGGTAGAATTCACCTGTGAAGCCATCTGGTCCTGGGCTTTTGTTTGTTGGAATATATTTAATCACAGTTTCAATTTCAGTGCTTGTGATTGGTCTGTTTATATTTTGTATTTCTTCCTCGTTCAGTCTTGGAAGGTTGTGCTTTTCTAAGAATGTGTCCATTTCTTCCAGGTTGTCCATTTTTTTGGCATATAGTTGCTTGTAGTAATTTCTCATGATCCATTGTATTTCTGCAGTGTCAGTTGTTACTTCTCCTTTTTCATTTCTAAATCTGTTGATTGGAATCTTCTTCTTTTATTCTTGATGAGTCTGGCTAATGGTTTATCAGTTTTGTTTATCTTCTCAAAGAACCAGCTTTTAGTTTCATTGATATTTGCTATAATTTCATTCATTTCTTATTCATTCAGTTCTGATCTGAACTTTATGATTTCTTTCCTTCTGCTAACTTTGAGTTTTTTTGTTCTTCATTCTCTAATTGCTTTAGGTGTATGGTTTGGATATTTATTTGAGATGTTTCTTCTTTCTTGAGGTAGGATTTTATTTCTATAAACTTCCCCCTTAGAACTGCTTTTGCTGCATCCCACAGGTTTTGGGTTCTCGTGTTTTCATTGTCATTTGTTTCTGGGTATTTTTTTTTTACTTCTTCTTTGATTTCTTCAGTGATCTCTTGGTTATTTAGTATTGTTTAACTTCCATGTCTTTGTATTCTTTACAGTTTATTTTTTTTCCTGGAGTTGATATCTAGCCTCGTAGTATTGTGGTCAGAAAAGATACTTGATACAATTTCAGTTTTCTTAAATTTACCAAGGCTAAATTTGTGACCCAAGATATTGTTTGTTCTGAAGAGTGTTCCATAAGCACTTGAGAAGAAAGTGTATTCTGTTGTTTGGATGGAGTATACTATAAATATCAATTAAGTTCATCTTGTTTAATGTATCATTTAAAGCTTGTGTTTCCTTATGTATTTTCATTCTGGATGATTTGTCCATTGCTGAAAGTGGGGTGTTAAAATCCCCAACTATTACTATGTTACTGTCGATTTCCCCTTTTATGGTGGTTAGCATTTGCCTTATGTATTGAGGTGCTCCTACGTTGGGTGCATAAATATTTACAATTGTTTTATCTTCTTCTTGGATTGATCCCTTGATCATTCTGTAGTGTCCTCCTTTGTCTCTTGTAATAGTCTTTATTTTAAAGTCTATTTTTGTCTGATATGAGAATTGCTACTCCAGCTTTCTTTTGATTTACATTTGCATGGAATATCTTTTTCCATACTCTCACTTTCAGTCTGTATGTGTCCCTAGGTCTGAAGTGGGTCTTTTGTAGACAGCATAAATGCAGGTCTTGTTTTTATATCCATTCAGCCAGCATATGTCTTTTTGTTAGAGCATTTAATCCATTTATATTTAAGGTAATGATTGATATGTATGTTCCTATTACCATTTTCTAATTGTTTTGGGTTTGTTTTTGTAGGTCTTTTCCTTCTCTTGTGGTTCCTGCCTAGAGAAGTTCCCTTAGAATTTATTGTAAAGCTGGTTTGGTGATGCTGAATTCTCTTAGCTTTTGCTTGTCTGTAAAGATTTTAATTTCTCCATTGAATGTGAATGAGATCCTTGCTGAGTAGAGTAATTTTGGTTGTAGTATTTTTCCCTTTCATCAGTTTAAATATGTCCTGCCACTCCCTTCTGGCTTGCAGAGTTTCTGCTGAAAGGTCAGCTGTTAAGCTTATGAGGATTCCCTTGTTTGTTATTTGTTGCTATTCCCTTGCTGTTTTTAATATGTTTTTCTTTGTTTTTAAGTTTTGATAGTTTGATTAATATGTGTCTTTGTGTGTTTCTCCTTGTATTTATCCTGTAAGGGGTTCTCTGTGCCTACTGGACTTGTATGGCTCTTTCCTTTCTCATATTAGGAAAGTTTTCAACTCTAGTCTCTTCAAATATTTTCTCAGTCCCTTTTTCTCTTCTTTTTCTGGGACCCCTATAATTCAAATGTTGGTGTATTTAATGTTCTCCCAAAGGTCTCTGAGACTATCCTCAATTCTTTTCATTCTTTTTTCTTTATTCTGACCTGTGGTAGTCATTTCCACTATTTTATCTTCCAGGCCACTTATCTATTCTTCTGCCTCAGTTATTCTGCCATCAATTCCTTCTAGAGATTTTTAAATTTCATTGATTGTGTAGTTTATCATTGTTTCTTTGCTCTTTAGTTCTTCTAGTTCTTTGTTAAATATGTCTTTTATTTTCTCCATTCTATTTCCATGAATTTGGATCATCTTTACTATCATTTCTCTGAATTCTTTTTCAGGTTAACTGCCTATTTCCTCTTCATTTGTTTGGCCTGGTCGGTTTTTACTTTGCTCCTTCATTTGCTGCGTATTTCTCTGTCTTCTCATTTTGCTTAATTTACTGTGTTTGGGGTTTCCTTTTCACAGCTTGCATGTTTGTAGTTCCCATTGTTTTTAGTGTCTGCCCCCAGTGGGTAAGGTTTATTCAGTGGCTTATGTAGGCTTCCTTGTGTAGGGGACTGTTGCCTGTGTTCTGATGGATGAGACTGGGTCTTGTCTTTCTAGCGGGCAAGACCATATCTGGTGTGTGTTTTGAGGTGTCTCTGAGATTATTATGTTTTTAGGCAGCCTCTCTGCTAATGGGTGGGGGTGTGTTCCTGTCTTGCTAGTTGTTAGGCATGGGGTGTCCAGCACCAGAGCTTGCTGGTCATTGAGTAGAGCTTTGTCTTAGCATTAAGTTGGAGATCTCTGGGAGAGCTCTCACCAATTGATATTAAAAGGGGTCAGGAGGTCCCTGGTGGTCCACTGTCCTGAACTCAGCTTGCCTACTTCAGAGGCTCAGGCCTGCCACTTAGTCAGAGCACCAAGACCCTGTCAGTCACATAACTCAGAAGAAAAGGGAGAAGAAAAAGAGAGCATGAAAAAAAAATAGTTATTAAAATAAAAAGTAAAAATATTATTAAAATAAAAAAATAAGAAAGTAATTATAAAAAAAGAAGAGAACAGCAAATCCAATCCAATAAACAAGTCCCCCAATGATAACAAGCTCTAGAAACTATATGAAGAAAAACATAAAAATCAGAAACTAGTCAGTCTCAGACAGCAAACCCCAATTCTCCCGTTGCTCCCAAAATCCACTGACTCAATTTGGGGATGATTTGTTTTCTCTTCAGGTGTTCCGGAGATGCAGGCTACATCAAGTTGATTGTGGAGATTTAACCCACAACTCCTGAGGCTGCCTGGCAAAATTTCCCATTCTCTTCTTTGTTTGGACAGTTCCTGGGGTTCAGCTTTGGATCTGACCCCACCTCTGCATATGGGTCACCTTCTACCATCTGTTCTTCACCCAGATAAGATGGGGTTCAAGGAGTGACTAATTAGGGGGCTCTGGCTCACTCAGGTCAGGGGGAGTGAGGAGTACAGAATGTGGGGCGAGCCTGCAGTGGCAGAGGCCGACATGACGTTGCAACAGCCTGAGGTGCACCGTGAGTCCTCCTTGGGAATTTGTCCCTGGATCACGGGACTAAGGCAGTGGCAGGCTGCACAGGCTCCCAGGAGGGGACGTGTAGATAGTGACCTGTGCTTGCACACAGGCTTCTTGGTGGCTGCAGCAGCAGCCTTAGCATTTCATGCCCATCTCTGGTGTCCATGCTGATAACTGCAGCTCATGCCTGTCTCTGAAGCTCGTTTAGGTGGTGTTCTGAGTATCCTCTCCTCATGCACCCTGAAACAAAGGTCTATTGAGTCTTGGGCAGTTCTAGACTTTTTCCTGGATTCCCTCTCAGTTAGCTTTGGTGCAATAGCCCCCTCCAGGCTGTGTTCATGCAGCAAACTGCAGTACTCTCCCTGGGATCTGAACTCCAAATCCAAGCCTCAGCTCCCAAGCCCCGACTTCCCTGGAGGGTGAGCAGACAAGCCTCTCAGGCTGGTGAGTGCTGGTCGGCACTGATCCTCTGTGCAGGAACCTCTCCGCTATGTCTTCTGCACACCTGTTGCTGTGCTCTCCTCCATAGCTCCAAAGCTTCCCCCCACCCATCCCCTGTTTCCACTGGTGAAAGGGCTTCTTAGTGTGTGGAAACTTTTCCTCCTTCACAGCTCCCTCCCTGAGGTGCAGGTCCCATCCCTATTCTTTTGCCTCTGTTTCTTTTTTCTTTGGCCCTACCCAGGTATATGGGGAGTTACTTGCCTTTTGGGAAGTCTGAGGTCTTCTGCCAGCATGCAGTAAGTGTTCTGTAGGAGTTTTTTCCACATGTACATTTTTTTGATGTATTTTTGGGGAGGAAGGTGATCTTCATGTCTTACTCCTCTGCCATCTTGAAGGTCCTCCAAATTATATGTTCTTTATGAAATTAACCAACCTTCCAAAACAATACTCCATCTTCTGGATTTTAAATGTCTTTTCTATTCTGGTAAATGCTGACACATGATCTCATGTTTGAATAAATTTAATTATGTGTGTGTGTGCATATGTAATAGATTATAAGTTTATTGAAAAGACTTTCATTTTATTCCTCTTTTTGTTTCATAGTATAGTATTCCCCAACCAATAATAATATTGGCCCAATAAATATTTTGAATAAAAAAGTGCAATGGTATTTTACAGGACCTTTAAAGAAGACTGCTGTAAATGCATAAGTACACATACTGATCTGGGAACTAGTCATCTGTAAGATACTTGAATATATTGAATTACAGAAATACAGTTTGTGTGTAGCTTTATTTTGTTCCATGCACACATCTATGTATGATTTAATATTTATTTGTCATTATATTATGGATACACAAGAAAAATTTTATGCCAAACCTCTAATGTTTTTTATTTAAAGAATTTTTGTGACCAAAATTATAACCTGGTGGTATTCGATGGTGCTGAATGATAAAAAAGTTCAACTGTAGGTCATTTACCAAAAAAGTAAGTAAAATTAAGCTAATTAGATACTATCACTGATCTCCTCAGACTGGTTTGTTCTTACCACAGCATCTTCTTTAGTCCAAAAGGTTATTAAATTTAGATTGATAACAGAGACAAAAATAAATTTAAAAATGACAATGAAATTACATTATAAATAGTAAATTTCTCTTTGAATTTAGAACACTGTTGTCATTTTCAGCCATTCTAGAAGACATGTTAGGACAGCAGACCAAATAAAATTTTCTATTATCATGTCCTATACTCTGACAATTTTTGTTTGACTTTTTCACATGTATTTACTGACCCATTAAATTTCATATTGTCTTGATTATCTGGATCCCTTATATTTCTAAAATAGTAACAAGTAATATATTGGCATTGTTAGTAGTACTTAACACTAAATAGATATTTAGAACAGCACCAGCATAATTTCTCTTTGTCTCATTATTTTTCATTCTCCTCACAATGATGCATTTTTAATTTGTTTTTATAATCTACCATATATCTCTCTTTGGTATTGCTATGAGAAAAGGACACTAAATATTTTCCCTTAATCATTAAGATAAAATGGAATTTTAAGAGGTAGAATTATATGAAGCTGTAACTATAAATATGACATGGGACTTTTTATTTCCCAGTTCTTAATGTGAATTGAATTTAAAATTATAATAGCTTATAAAATTTATAGTTTCCCCTCCTGTATAATTGACTATGTAAAAACTCAGAGAATAGAACTATTCAAGATACTGTCATAATATTAAAACAAGACTCAGATACACTAAATACAAGTCTGAACATTGTGTTAACATTGCTTTGTTGGATTAGCTGGAATAAGAAATATTCTCTTTGTCTCTTATTTAGTATTCTATAAATCAGACAGTCTAGTATCCTGTTGCTATACTATACAATCAATCAGAAATAGAAATGAAAACTTGGTAAAATAGCAGTTATGCAGAGCATTATAGCACAGATAAAAGATGAAAGGAAAGGACTTGAATCAAAATAGCTGAATAGGAGGATGTAGAACTTACCACCTCTCATGAACACAATAAAATACATCTGCCTGTGGAACAATGCTCACTGAAAATTAACTGGATACTAGCAGACAGACTCCTGTACAACCAAGGCTGTAAGAGAGATCCACACAGAATTGGGTAGGAAGGGAAGAGACTCAGATCTGTGCCCCAGGAAGGGAATCAGAGGAAATGGGAGATTGTATGGATGGAACCCTTCCTGGGGATTGAGTGGTTCAGGTTACATCTTGGGGACCCAGCTCTGGGATCCAACAAGGAGAAGATGAGCTCCCTTGACTGGTTGAAGGACTGATGGGACTACTAGGAGAGCTGCAGAAAATCTAGACTCCTCTCATGAGGAGTGCATAATGCTTGCTTACACCCAAAGCAGGGCAGAGAAAGTGACTTGAAACAACATGGGTTTACTGCGACCACCCTAGTGTGTGACCCAGCCTGAACCCAGTGAATGCTCCTGCACTGCTTGCCTCATGTCACAGATCCATAATGAAGCAAATGCTTCCACAACCTAGGAAAAATCTCACCCATTAGGTGCTGAGGCAGCTCAAAACCTAAGCAGCATCTGAGGAGGTACAAGGCAAACATTACTGGTGATTCATTGTACAGGCAACACATCAGAAGCAGTCTGGATCACTGATGGCAGATAGATAACCACAGCCCACCCTCAGACTCTTTCAAAATACCCACATCAGCCACTCTTATTCCAGTACTGCTCCCCTGTGGGGCGAGAGTGACAATACTGGGAAGGGGAAGAGCACACACTTAAGAGAACTGAGCCAGCTCTGAACCAATCCTTAGAGCTTCTGCTTCAGAAACTTGGAACTTAACATGCCCCAAATAGGACAGTGGCAGCCACTGAGCAAAAGGGAACCCCACCTCATAACTGGCTCTGTCCTAGCCCCTCCATCTCCAGCTCTACACCCAACAAAGATGATAGCTGCCAGCACACACTAAGGAAATATGTAACTAGTGTTCACATCAAATATAGCTCTTCTAGCAGCTACTGAGCTCATGCAGACTGTATAGGGATGCTCTCACATAAGGACACCCTTTCAATAATGCACTGGTAAGCATTTCACCTAATTTCATATAGACAGAGAAAGATAAAGAAAATGAGAAGACAGAAGAATTGTCTCAATTGAAAGATCAAGAGAAAACTACTGAAAAAGCAGCTATTTAACAGTAATGAATAATTACCAGTTAAGAATTCAAAGCATTAGTAATAAAAATAATAACTGAATTAAGGAAAATAATAGATGAATATAGTGAGAATTTTAACCAGAAACTAGAAAATATAAAAATGAACCAGTCAGAACTGAAGAATACAATAACTGAAATGAAAACCACACTAGAAAGAATGAACAGAGTATTAGGTGATATAAAAGAACACATCAGTGATCTGGAAGATAGAGTAATGCAAATTAACTAATCAGCACAGCAAAAATAAAGAAATAAATTAAAAAATGAGGACAGCTTTAAAGATATTGTTGGGATAACATCAGACATACCAACATTAGCATTATAGGGATCCCAAAAGAAGATGGAGAGAAGGATATCTAAAATGTATTTGATAAAATTATGGTTGTAAACTTCCCAAACCTGAAGAAGGAAACAGATATCAAGGTATAAACACAAATGGGATGAAACAAGAGGAACCCAAACAGACCCACACAAAGATATATCATAATTAAAATGGCAAAAGTTAAATATAAAGAGAGAATTTTAAAGGCAACAAGAGAAAAAAAAAATGAGTCATATGCAAAGAAGCCCATAAGACTGCCAGCTGATTTTTCTACAGAAGCTTTTCAGGCCAGAAGTCAATGGCACAATATTTAAAAAGCTAAAAAGGAAAAACCTGAAAACTATGACAATTTACTCTGCAAGATTATCATTTAAAGTTGAAGGAGAGAGAAAGAACTTCTCAGACAAAAGCTAAAAGCATTCATCAGTACAAAACCTACTCCAAAAGAAATGTTAAAGGGTCTTCAATAAGTGGCTAAGAAAAGGCTATGGCAAGAAAGTATTTATATGAAAAGAAAAATCAACTAGTAAACAAATATATATAAAGACAACTATGTATAAATGCTGTGCATCACCCACTTAAACTATGTATAAAGGCTATGCATCACCCACCCACTTTGTACTAGGCTGTGCTAGTACAAAGATTAAGAGACAAAAAAATGTAAAATTAGGTATAACTACAATAATAAGTAAAGGGATAAACATGAAGATGTAAAATATGACATCAAAAACACAAAATGGGGTTTCCCTGGTGGTGCAGTGGTTGGGAGTCTGCCTGACAATGCAGGGGACATGGGTTCATGCCCCGGTCTGGGAAGATCCCACATGCTGCGGAGCAGCTGGGCCTGTGAGCCATGGCCACTGAGCCTGCACATCTGGAGCCTGTGCTCTGCAATGGGAGAGGCCAAAACAGTGAGAGACCTGCGTACCACAAAAGAAAAAAAAAAACACACAAAATGTCAGGGAAGGGGGTAAAAAATGTCGATATTTTAGAATGTGTTTGAACTTAAAGGACTACCTGTTTAAAACAAATAGATATAGTTATAAGTCAACATATATAAACCCCATGATAACCACAATCAAAAACCTACCATAGGGCTTCCCTGGTGGCACAGTGGTTGGGAGTCCGCCTGCCGGTGCGGGGGACACGGGTTCATGCCCTGGTCCGGGAGGATCCCATGTGCCACGTAGCGGCTGGGCCCGTGAGCCATGGCTGCTGGGCCTGCGCGTCCAGAGCCTGTGCTCCATGGTGGGGGAGGCCACAGCAGTGAAAGGCCCACATACAGAAAAAAATAAATAAATAAAATAAAAAACCTACCATAGATACACAGAACAAGAAAGAGAAGAACACTAGCATACCACTAAATAAAAGCATCAAACCACAAGAGAAGAAACAAAAAAAAGAAAAAAAGAATAGCAAAAAACTACAAAAAATAAGTAATAAAATGGCAATAGGTATGTACATTAATAATCACTTTAAATGTCAATGGACTAAATTTTCTGATCAAAAGATATAGGATAGTGCATTGGTTTAAAAAACAAGACCATCTATGTGCTGCTTACAAGAGACCCAATTCAGAACTAAAGACACATGCAGACTGAAAGTGAGGGGATGCAAGAATTTATTTCATGCAACTATAAATGACAAAAAAACAGGTGTAGTAATACTCATATCAGACAAAATGAAGTCTATAGAAAAACACAAAGAAGGGCATTATAATTTTGTTATATTTTAAAATCTTTTCTCGGAGTATAGTTGCTTTACAATGTTGTGTTAGTTTCTACCATACAAGAATTAGCTATATATATATACATATATCCCCTCTTTTTTGAATTTCCTTCCCATTTAGGTCAGCACAGCATTGAGCAGATTTCCCTGTGCTATACAGTATGTTCTCATTATTTATCTATTTTGTACATAGTATCAATAGTGTAGATATGTCAATCTCAATCTCCCAATATATCCCACCTCCCCTTTCCCCCTTGGTATCCATACATTTGTTCTCTACATCTGTGTCTCTATTTCTGCTTTGTAAATAAGATCATCTATATCAATTTTTTTTCAGATTCAACATATATGTGTTAATATATGATATTTGTTTTTCTGACTTACTTCACTCTGTATGAGTCTCTAGGTCCATCCATGTCTCTACAAATGACCCAATTTTGTTCCTTTTTATGGCTGAGTAATATTTCATTTTATATATGTAGCACATCTTCTTTACCCATTCCTCTATTGATGGGCATTTAGGTTGTTTCCATGTCCTGGCTATTGTAAATAGTGCTTCAATGAACATTGGGGTGCATGTGTCTTTTTGAATTATGGTTGTCTCAGGGTATATGCCCAGTAGTGGGATTGCTGGGTCACATGGTAGTTCTATTTTTAGTTTTTTTTTAAGGAAGCTCCATCCTGTTCTCCATAGTGGCTGTATCAATTTACATTCCCACCAACAGTGCAAGAGGGTTCCCTTTTCTCCATACCCTCTTCAGCATTTATTGTTTGTAGATTTTGTGATGATGGCCATTCTGACTGGTGTGAAGTAATATCTCATTGTAGTTTTGATTTGTATTTCTCTAATAATTAGTTATGTTGAGCATTTTTTCATGTGTTTGTCGGCCATCTGTATGTCTTCTTTATATTATGATAAGGGGATCAATAAAAGAAGAGAATATTACACTCCTTAACATAAATGAACCCAATACAGGGATAAGTAAATCTACAAAGCAGATATTAACAAACATAGGGAGAAATTGACAATAATATGGTCATAATAGGGGACATTGTCACCCATTTTTATCAATGGGTAGATCATCTAGACAGAAAATCAATAAGGCAACTGTGGTCTTAAATGGCACAACAGACAAGTTGGACTAAATAGATACCTACAGGACATTCCATCAAAAAATAGCAGAATATGCATTCTTTTCAATTGAAAATGGATGTTCTCCAGTACAGATCACATGCTAGGCCACAACACAAGTCTCAACAAGTTTAAGAGGATAGAAATTACATCAAACGTTTTTTTTCCAACCACAACCATATGCAACTAGAAATCAATTACAGGAAGAAAATCTGGGAAAAGCACAAACATGTGGACACCAAATAACATGCTACTAAAAAATACTAGTGAGTCAATGAGGAAATCAAAGGGAAATTCAGGAAACAACTTGACAAAATACAACTTTCCAAAATCCATGGGACACAGCAAAAGCAGTTCTAAGAGGAAAATTTATAGTGAGAAAGACCTACCTCAAGAAAAAGAAAAATCTCAAATTGAAAACGTAACATCATTTAAAGGAATTTGAAAAAGAAGAACAAACAAAGCTCAAAGTCAGCAGACAGAAGGAAATAAAGATCAGAGAGAAAATAAATGAAACGGAGGCCAAAATAAACAATAAAAAGATCAAGGAAACCACGTATTGTCCCTTTGAAAAGATAAAGAAAATTGATAAACCTTTAGTCATGCTCATCAAGAAGAAAAGAGAGAGGACCCAAATCAACAAAAGAAGAAATGAAAGAGGAGAAATAACAACCAGTACCACAGAGATACAAAAAAAAATCAGAAGAGAATACTATGAACAGTTGCATGCTAAAAACTGGACAACCTAGATGAAATGGACAAATTTCTGGAAACATACAGCCTGCCAAGACTGAATCAGGAAGAAACAGACAATCTGAACAGACCAAACACTAGTAGTGAAATTGAATTTGTAATTAAAAACTTCCATGCAAACAAAAGTCCAGGACTGGACAGCTTCACAGGGGAATTCTACCAAACATATAAAAAGCTAATAGCTATCCTTCTCAAATTATTCCAAAAAATTGAAGAGAATGAAACTGTCCCAAATTAATTCTACTCGGCTCTCTGCCACCATTACCCTGATACCAAAAGCAAAGACACTACCAAAAAAAGAAAAGAAAAGAAAAGAAAAGAAAATTGCAGGCCAATATCTCTGATGGAAATACATGCAAAAAATCCTCAACAAAATATTAACAAATCAAATTCAATAATATATAAAAAAATAATACACCATGATCAGTGGGTTTTATTTGAGGTATGAGAGGATGGTTCAATATTCACAAATCTATCAATATGATAAAGCACATTAACAAAAGGAAGGATAAAAATTACATATCAACTCAATAGATACAGAAAAAGATTTTGACAAAATTCAACATTCACTCATGATTGAAACACTCATCAAAGTGGGTATAGGGGTGACATATCTCAAAATAATAAAGGTTTTTATGACAAATCTGTAGCTAACATCATACTCAGCAGTGACAAGCTGAAAGCTTTTCCTTTAAAATCTTAAATGAGCAAGGATGCCCACTCTTGCCATTTCTATTTAACATAGTATTGGAAATATTAGCACAGCAATCAGACAAGAAAAGGAAATAAAAGCCATGCAAATCAGAAGGGAAATATGAAAACTCTCACTATTTGCAGGTGACATGATACTATACATAAAAAACCTAAAGTCTCCACCTAAAATCTATTAGACTAATAAATGAATTCAGTAAAGTTGGAGGATACAAGATTAATATACAGAAATCTTTTGCTTTTCTATTCACTAATAATGAACTATCAGAAAGAGATATTAAAGTAACACTCCCATTTATAACCACATCAAAAAGAATAAATTACCTAATAAATTTAACCAAGGAGAAGAAAGATCTAAATTCTGAAAACTGTAAAACATTGTTGAGGGAATTTTAAAATAATACAAACATATGGAAAAATATCCTGTGTTATTGGATTGGAAGATTTAATACTGTTAAAATATCTATGCTACCCAAAGCAATCTATAGATTTAATGCAATACCTTTCAAAATACCCATGGCATTCTTCAAAAAATTAGAACAAATAATTCTAATGTTTGTATGGAACCACACTAGACTCCGAATTGCCAAAGATATCTTGAGAATAAAGAACAAAGCTGGAGCTTCCCTGGTGGCGCAGTGGTTGAGAGTCCGCCTGTCAATGCAGGGGACACGGGTTCGTGCCCCAATCCGGGAAGATCCCACATGCTGCGGAGCGGCTGGGTCCATGAGCCATGGCCGCTGAGCCTGCGCGTCCGGAGCCTGTGCTCCACAATGGGAGAGGCCACAGCAGTGAGAGGCCCGTGCACCAAAAATAAATAAATAAATAAATAAATAAATAATTGAAGAAGTTTCACGATAATTCCTACTTCTTTAATTAGCTAGACTCCCTGAGTCTCTTCCTATTAACCAGTACGAGACAGTCACTATCAAATTAATATAGCTTGGGTTTTCTATTCCAGACTCATATGAACATGTTTCATTATCAATTGCTTAGGTTAACACGCTTAGCCATACTAATTACATATTAATAGTCGATGCCTCCCTGGAACTAGCTATCTTGATTAGATTGGATGCTTTTCTAATATTGTTATAGATTTCTATTCATAGACTAGCATATATCCTTGGCTCCTTAAATTCATGGAGTCACTTGCAAAACACAGAGATGCTCTGAATCACAGAAAAATGACATTTTATTAATTTCAGTGTTTATCATATCATGAATGTTTCTCAAGTTTGACTCAGAGAAGGAAAAGTATCAAAGACTTTACAGTTTTCAATACTATTATATATTCTCTAGCCTCCTTTAATTGTTCTCCTACATTTCCATGGACAGTCTACATCTGCATGTTTGTCTTACCCAAAGGAACACTCAATAAAATTTATATTTGGTGTGAAAATTAGTGGGAGATTAGGGACTAGTGTATGTATATAGCAAGACTATTCTAAAGAAAATACTCATCACAAAAACTCGATCAAAAGGAAAGAAATTATAAGTATAGAATAATTTTGCTCAGGAGAAGAATTGATGGAGGGAAGGACAGGAAATATTTAAAAGTTTTCCATACACCTGAGTTTATTCTAGCCCTGTTTTGAAAACAGATATCTTGATTTTCATCAATAAAATTGAGCAGGGCTCAATAAATGATTTTAATATTATACCAAGTTTCTGCAGCATTAAATCCCTGAAACCTTAAGTGTCACTTTTATTGTCTGAAAATTAGTATTAATTACACTGTAACTTTCACTCTCAGAGAATACTCGTGGATCTTAATGACTCTTCTCATGGACTAAGTACAGTTATCTCCCAGTATTTCATCCAAAGTGATTCATAATTATTCTAGGTTAGTCTTTGATGATCACTTCAATGTATTCTTGATTACATGAGTATTTTTGTTTTCCTGAAATTCCTCCACAAAAGTGATAAGAAACTGCTTACTTTTTAAGTGCAAAGCCACCATGGTTTGAGTAAAGGACATTTTTTCCTTTGGGTATTAACCTAATCATAATGAAAAAGAAATGTTTCCTGCTTTATATGCAATAGCACTTTGAGGCAGGCTTTTACCAAGCAGATGACAAGTAATTCTAGGTCTTTTACCCATAAACTTTGATCTGTCTTGCAACTTGTTATTATATATAAACCACATTATCTTTCCCTACAGTTTAGAAGTTGACACGCATTTACAGATAGTCCTGTACCCAATATTCATTAGGGTTCTTTGTTCAAGGCGCTGTGCTATGAATTCAATGATGAATAATGTATGTGTCTCCATTTTGGGGATACTGTCTGCCCAATTATATGCACTTTTCTCAAAGTTTCTCAATGCCAGTTTAACATTTTTGACTCTGCAAAAGCTTAGTACAACATGAAAATATGGATTACATTGTTCAATTTCTTGTGCAGGTTAAATATACTGATAGTAAATAAAAGCAATTGAAACTTCTTCTAAATAATCATGTTTTGATTTATTATTTTTTCTTTTATATTGTTATCTATAAAATTGCTTTTATCTTATACTTCATTTCCTGCTTAATTGAGTTAGGAAGAAATATTTTTTAAATGTTTGCATTTTAATTATATCTCAACAAAATAAATCAAAGGGATTAATTCTCATTGTTTGTATTGATTAAAGCTCCCCACATGATTGCTTCAACCTGTCCACTTGACAAATTTATATACGGATAATTATATCATTAATATTATGATTAATATTAATTAAATTTAATAATCATTAATATTATGATTATAAATATATATATTATATTCAACATAGTATATAGTTAATGTGTATATATAATGTGTATATATATACTCCATACATAAAATAGATAGATAGATTTGCCAGGGTATTGTCAGAAAGTTCCTTCTTGCTGATTTGTTTATTTATATTTCAAGTGACTACTTGGTTAGAGGCTACCTGCAATGCATGGTTGCCACTCAATACCGTCTTCTTCAAATATTTTATTTAAAGTATATTATATTTCAGAATCAGTAACAAATTAAAATAGAAAGTAATATATGTTTTACACTTTTAAAGTTTTTAAAATGTGACTTCTGACAAATAGTAACATATATATGATGTTACATAAACTTAAGTCTGTGCTAATTACATTCCCAAAAGGAAAGAAAAATAACACTTTGGTAAAAGATGTGATTTTGGAAATTCACTTCTATTAAGGGTCAACTCTAGTTAAAAAGGAACTCAAGGGCTTCCCTGGTGGCGCAGTGGTTGAGAGTTTGCCTACCGATGCAGGGGACATGAGTTCGTGCCCCGGTCCGGGAAGATCTCACATGCCGCGGAGCAGCTGGGCCCGTGAGCCATGGCCGCGGAGCCTGTGCTCTGCAACGGGAGAGGCCACAACCGTGAGAGGCCTGCGTACAGCAAAAAAAAATGTGAGGGACATGTGACATTTATGAAGTTCTGACCTTCCACATTCTGGAAGAAAATCATTAAGACACAGATGTCCTTAATAGTTTAAGTGAGTTTTTATTAACTTAATACAGACAAGTCATTGACTGCACAGAGCTAAAGCTTTTATGTGAAAAGGTAAATATATGCAATATTTTTTTCTTCTAGTGTCCAACATGTATTGCTTAGAGATTGAGTAAAGGTTCTTTCATTTCTTACATTATCTTAACTGGTTTCCATTCCCTGTTGACGATTTCTTTTGAAATGAAGGTTATAGCTGCAGGCCACTGCAGCCTTTCCAAACATCGTGTACTAGATGTTAAAACCACTTTGTTTCAGATGCTTAATCAGAGCAGTGGTTCAATATTCTGAAGTTGTTGATGTTGTTTTTTCAATTTCATAAACATCAAATTGACAAGCCCTGTTTGATATTTTCAGTTCTTCCATTTGTTTTCTTCTCTACTATGCTCTAATAAATTATACTTTCCTGAAAACACTCCCATTTACCATTGCAACAAAAAGAATAAAATATCTAGGAATAAACCTACCTAAGGAGACAAAAGACCTGTATGCAGAAAATTATAAGACACTGACGAAAGAAATTAAGGATGATACAAATAGATGGAGAGATATACCATGTTCTTGGATTGGAGGAATCAACATTGTGAAAATGACTCTACTACCCAAAGCAATCTATAGATTCAATGCAATCTCTATCAAACTACCACTGGCATTTTTCACAGAACTAGAACAAAAAATTTTGCAATTTGTATGGAAACACAAAAGACCCCGAATAGCCAAAGCAATCTTGAGAACGAAAGAAGGAACTGGAGGAATCAGGCTCCCTGACTTCAGACTATACTACAAAGCTACAGTAATCAAGACAGTATGGTACTGGCACAAAAACAGAAAGATAGATCAATGGAACAGGATAGAAAGCCCAGAGATAAATCCACGCACATATGGACACCTTATCTTTGATAAAGGTGGCAGGAATGTACAGTGGAGAAAGGACAGCCTCTTCAATAAATGGTGCTCAGAAAACTGGACAGGTACATGTAAAAGTATGAGATTAGATCACTCCCTAACACCATACACAAAAATAAGCTCAAAATGGATTAAAGACCTAAATGTAAGGCCAGAAACTATCAAACTCTTAGAGGAAAACATAGGCAGAACACTCTATGACATAAATCACAGCAATATCCTTTCTGACCCACCTCCTAGAGTAATGGAAATAAAAACAAAAATAAACAAATGGGACCTAATGAAACTTCAAAGCTTTTGCACAGCAAAGGAAACCATAAAGAAGACCAAAAGACAACCCTCAGAATGGGAGAAATTATTTGCAAATGAAGCAACCAACAAAGGATTAATCTCCAAAATTTACAAGCAGCTCATGCAGCTCAATAACAAGAAAACAAACAACCCAATCCAAAAATGGGCAGAAGACCTAAATAGACATTTCTCCAAAGAAGATATACAGACTGCCAACAAACACATGAAAGAATGCTCAACATCATTAATCATTAGAGAAATGCAAATCAAAACTACAATGAGATATCATCTCACACCAGTCAGAATGGCCATCATCAAAAAATCTAGAAACAATAAATGCTGGAGAGGGTGTGGAGAAAAGGGAACACTCTTGCACTGCTGGTGGGAATGTGAATTGGTTCAGCCACTATGGAGAACAGTATGGAGGTTCCTTAAAAAACTACAAATAGAACTACCATATGACACAGCAATCCCACTACTGGGCATATACCCTGAGAAAACCAAAATTCAAAAAGAGTCATGTACCAAAATGTTCATTGCAGCTCTATTTACAATAGCCTGGAGATGGAAACAACCTAAGTGCCCATCATCGGATGAATGGATAAAGAAGATGTGGCACATATATACAATGGAATATTACTCAGCCATAAAAAGAAACGAAATTGAGCTATTTGTAATGAGGTGGATAGACCTAGAGTCTGTCATACAGAGTGAAGTAAGTCAGAAAGAGTAAGACAAATACCGTATGCTAACACATACATATGGAATTTAAGAAAAAAAATGTCATGAAGGACCTAGGGGTAAGGCAGGAATAAAGACGCAGACCTACTAGAGAACGGACTTGAGGTTATGGGGAGGGGGAAGGGTGAGCTGTGACAGGGCGAGAGAGAGTCATGGACATATACACACTAACAAATGTAGTAAGGTAGATAGCTAGTGGGAAGCAGCCGCATGGCACAGGGATATTGGCTCGGTGCTTTGTGACAGCCTGGAAGGGTGGGATTAGGAGGGTGGGAGGGAGGGAGACGCAAGAGGGAAGACATATGGGAACATATGTGTATGTATAACTGATTCACTTTGTTATAAAGCAGAAACTAACACACCATTGTAAAGCAATTATACCCCAAAAAAGATGTTAAAAAAAAATTATACTTTCCTACAATAGGTATCACCATTAATACACAAAGTGTTTATTTCAGTGCTCATCTTCCTAATAATCTTTTCCTTTGGGGTTTATAATGCTTATAAAATTAAAGAAAACATTAACTTTAGCTAAACAGTTACTAAAATTATTTGTTCTAAAATTAAAATAAAATGGTGCCTGATCTATTGATTACATACACATACATGCAGACACATTTTTCAAAAATCCTTTTAAAAATACTTTTTGCACTAATAAGCAAGATTCGTTTAAACTAATTTGAATTCTCTATATATAAATGTGCTTAGAAAAAAATGACAGAAGCGATTAAAGGCATTCTTGTCACAAATGTTCCATCTCCTGAGATCTGTAAATTAAACTCTAAACAAAAGATATGAGTCAATAAGACAGTGAAAAACATACTGCATGATGATGTGACAGCTGCTATATACTGAACTGAGAAATGAAGGTGTAGAAAGTTTGACTCTAGATAATATTTACATTTAACTTACAAAGAATCTGCAATAAACATTAATTTTGACTATTTTGCATGAAAAGCTGAAAATTATGGAAATGAAATGGAAGAGATTTCAGAAGGACTCTGGTCCTCAAATAATGTCCAATGCTTTGGGATTTCAAGGCAATCACATTTATTTTGGAATTTTTCAAAGTAAACTTTCTATAACCTGTCTATCACAGAAGAATAAATCTATCTGTATGTCTCACCAGAACCTTCATATTTCATTGTACATACAATTTGTTTTATAATAAAGAAAAACATAGGCATGATCAGTAATTTTACGATTTCAAATAAAGACTGCAAGCCCTGCATTTGTTCCTTTGAGAAATCTAGTACATACTAGGGAATTAAATTCCGTATTTTTAAACATAAAATACTTCAAAATGTGCCCATGCAATTGTATAGATCACTGAATTTTCACAAACTTTACACCTATGTAACCTCTATATATAAAAAATAGACATTACTAACACCACAGAAGCCCCTTCTTGCTTCTTTCTAGACAATAACCTACACCTTTAAAGTTTATATTGACTTCTAACTTCTAATAAATAAATGTTTATCTCCTGTTTTTACACTTTTTATGAATTCAATCGTATATCATGTGCTCTTTCATGTCTGCCTTTACTTACTCGATTTTACCTGTGTGATCATTTATTCTAATCTCAGCAGAGCATTGCATTACATGTTATAGTTCACTTATCTTTTCAATGTTCATGGATAAATGTTTAGTTTCAGTTTGGACCTATGACAAATAATGAACCCATAAACATTCTCATATGGATCTTTTCATGAACAGGGGCATAAATTTCTGTTGACTCTATACCTAGAAGTGGAATTACTAGGTCATAGTGTTATAGGTAAAACTGACTGGACTAGCTAGGTCTCCATTACCTTATGCTTCACTTGCACATCCTCTTTCCATGTAGTTTTTTTTTTCTTTCTTTCATTAATGATTCGTTTGCACCTAATTGCTTAAAGTAACACACTTGTTAGAGTTATATTAGGCAATTGGTGATTTTCCTCTTTGAAACACTTGCTCACACTCCTCTTGTTTGTAAGCATTCATTCCAGAAGAGGAGGTCACAGTATGATAACTCCATTGACCACCAGAGCCCATCTCAGGACCTCCTGACGCCAACCTTGACGGCTTTGAAATGTTCCATGAGAAGAGAAGAATGCAGACCTCACACCTGCCCTTATCCTTATCAAGAACCCTGTTTTGAGCTAACACTATAAGTTTTACTCACTGAACCCTTTCGGGGAGGACACAGTCTTGAGAGCACTAGCCTGCTGTGGTCTCCTTTGCTTGCTAAAAAAATAAAGCTACTTTTTTCTTCTTCACCCAAAACTGTCTCCGTGATTTTGATTTAGTGCCGGTGTACAGAGACTGAGATTTCGGTAGCAATAGGTTTTGTATTTAGTCAGATTAGGTAAAAACTGCCGAACAGCCTTTCCAAGTTGGTTTATCAATTATATCCCACTGGCAGCGTGTGATTGCTTTTGTTGCTCCACATTCTAAAATGCACTTTACTCTTCATCTATCTGCCTATCTATCTATCACCTATCAATATTTATATCTATTTCTATATTTTTATCTATAATCTCCATTCTGTGCTATATGTTGTGGTATCACATTGTGTTTTTGTTGTTGTTATTCTTATTCTTCTTAATTTTGCTGATAACTAAAGAGACAGAATCATTACATATATTTATTGGCCTCTTTGACAGTCTATTTGGGAAAATGCATTTTCAACTATCTTGCCCATTTTTCATTGGATTGTTTGCCATTTTGTTTTGGTTTTTGAAAATTGATTTATTTTCTGAATTTTTATATCATATACGTGTATTAGAAGTACTACCTCTCACTCTGTGACCTACTTTTTGAATATCATGATGTTTTTAAAACAGATGTTATTAATTTTAATATAATCAACTACATATTTTATCTTCATGATTTTGACTCCTTTATAAAAGGAAGCTACTTTAAGTCAGGAAGATGTCTATATTTTCTTCTGGAAACTTCATAATGTTACCATTTGAATTTGTATCTACAATTCATCAGGAATTTACTTTTGTATATAATGTTTGGTAGAAATCCAGATTTATCTTTTTTTTCCCATATAGACATCAAATTGGAATGATCATTTCTCTAATTTACTCCAGGGTCACATTCCTATAAATTACATGAATGGGTGAGTTTTTTTCTGGACTCTGTTCTATCTATTGGTCTAATTGTCAATTCTTGTGTCAATACCACAGTTCCTTGAGTGATACAGCGCTATATTTAGATCTTGATCATTGTGTAGAGCTTCAGTTTTGTTCTCCTTAGTGTAGGTTTTTATTTTTTTCTTTTTTTTTTTAAAGCAATTGTTTGTCCCAAAATACTGTGCAGATCTGCAGGAAATAAACATTTAAAATCTGAGATCATCACCACCCCTAAGGCAGCTGGACTTTATGATCAAAAGAACACAGTTTGGAAAATACTGGTAGAGAAACTTAAACGGATGGTGAAAAGTCTTTTCATGTCCTGGAGAAAGTTGTATACTTTTAAATATACACTTGGCAGTGTTAAATTATTTCATTGTACTACAACACTGGAAAGTACTAGGGCTGGGATAATGGTGGTAATTGAACAGATGGACTTTTTTCCTCAGTATCAGCACAGTAGATTCACAACAAACTGTGAAGAGTTCTCAAAGCCAGAGAAATACAGCTGTCAAGCAATAATCTAACTGCATGCATTGTCTGACAGCGGAACTCGCAGTAGCATTTCACTAAGATATCAGTCAATGAGGGGTTGTAAAATGGAAACATATTAGCATTTCAGTGATTTAGCTCCTACTGCCTTGAATAATTTTTCGACAATTGAATATAAATACACACAATAAAAACACATTCAAACATACACTTTCCATTTCCCTATCCTCATTGCACATGCACACATGTGTGCAAGCACACACACACATACACTTACACACATTGCTTAGGGTGGTACCTTTCAGAAAATTATGAGGCATATAAAAGTTGAGGTAGGGCTTCCCTGGTGGCGCAGTGGTTGAGAGTCCGCCTGCCGATGCAGGGGACACGGATTCTTGCCCCGGTCCGGGAAGATCCCACATGCCGTGGAGCGGCTAGGCCCGTGAGCCGTGGCAGCTGAGCCTGCGCGTCCGGAGCCTGTGCTCCGCAACGGGAGAGGCCACAACAGTGAGAGGCCCGCGTATCTCCAAAAAAAAAAAAAAGTTGAGGTATATCCTGGGACTTACCCAGCGGTCCAGTGGTTAGGACTTCGCCATTTGGTGCCGGGGGTGCAGGTTTGATCCCTGGTCGGGGAGCTGGGATCCCACAAGCCTCGCTTCCAGGAGACCAAGACATGAAACAGAAGCAATGTTGTGACAGGTTCAATAAAGACTTTAAAAATGGTCCACATCAAAAAAATCTTTAAAAGAAAAAAAAGTTGAGGCATATCCTAACGGGACCGATTTTTCCTAAATTGTGGGATACGATACATTGCTTATTATTTTTCCTAAGGCTAAATCCTTAAAAATGAGATTTCTTCTGAGAGCAAAACCTCTGAAACAATAATCACTTCCAGTAACGGAAAAAAAGCAAGCAAACTGCCTCCTAATTGAGATTATTTCCTAATGAAAGACTCAGATATCAACTATAAAATTGATCTTCAATTTGGCTATGGATATGTTTAAAAAACAATCTTTAAATATATATATATATTCTTCAGAGTTACAGAGTTCTGAATTTTCCAGTAGTTATATTTTACTTTCTCTGCTTTATTGTACTAAAAAGATCTTCCAAAATTATTATTGTTTTTAGAGCAGGCATTCTTGACTTAATAGTTTAATTATCATTATTTACTATAATATAGCTTTTTAAAAAGATATAAACTTGATAATATTAGTCAGTTTCCTTAATTTCCATGTTAGATGCACATTTTAGAATATTTTCTTTTAAATTTGGAAAAGATTTTGGATATACTGGATATATCAATACCTCATTTATATCAGTGGGAATTTTAATTTGCTTATTTTTACTAATAGAGTTCCTTCTATTTATCCAGAGTTTCTTTAATAGAACTGACCATATTTTTCTATCACTTTTGTTCTGGAGACATTTAAATAATATTCTCTTTAATGTTTTTATATCTACATCCATGTAGGAATTTTGTCTATTTTGGGAACTGTTAAGTCTATATGTGGTATTGATCCTTTGTTCAGTGTTATACCTTTGAAAATAAATTTGACTAATTTTCTATATTCGTTAAGTAGTTGTATACCTATATATGGTAGGAATTTTTTGTTTGATAATTGGCATAGTTTATCTGAAAATTTATCTGGAAACTGGGCTTTGGATACTTTCTACATTTATATATATATATATATATGTATATATTATGGCTTTTTTTCAATGCAGGATTTCTACATTTAGTTGGCAAACAATATTGTTAAAGAAAATTATCATTTAAATTTTCTCATTTTGGTGTTAGATATATAACAATTTAAAATGTTTTAATATAATTTCTTCAATATGTTAAATGTTTAATAAAATGTACAGTAGCAATTTGCTTTGCTTGTCTTTCTTGTAGATTTTAGAATAAGCTTATCTATTTTTTAAAAATGTATTTATGGGATTCTGTTTGAATTTATATATGAATTTGAGGAGAATTGACATCGATTAATATTGTCTTCCAAACCATGAAAATAGTATATCTATACATTTATTTAGGTTTATGATCTCTTTCATCATTATTTTATAATTTTCAGGAACAGATCTTACACATACTTTGTTGGATTTTTACGTAAGTATAATTTATCACAATCCCTCTAACTATTTTTTTCTTTCCTGATCTCCTAAATAAAAGCTAAGTGTCTGCACTCCCCAAACTTTACATCTCTTTTCTTTGCTTTTTCTCCTAAATTCTTACTATTACCTAACATTGTGTGTGTGCATAATATTATTTTCTATCTTTTTCTCCCATTTATATGTAAAATTCTCTTGAACCAAGATTTCTGTTTGTTTGGTTGGTTTGGTTTGTTTTTCTTAACAGTATATAGGAGATTGCCAGATAGCTAGTAGTTGCTTAATAGATAGATATTTGTTGAATAAAATAATAGCTGAGAAAAAGGCAAGAAAAAGCAAAAGTGTGCAAAACTTATTCATAAGGTTGGCAAAAAATAATGAGAAGAGATTTTTGTATATCTTAGAGTTCAGAGTTTGACATCAGAATATAAAAATAGCACTGTGGCATATGTGTCAGAGTCTTCATTTTGACCAATATATTTTATTTACACTTGTAATGCAGCAATGTTTGGAACAAGTGTGAACTGTTTATATATGCATGGCCCACCAGTGCTATATTTGGAAACATGGAAATGTATGAATGGTCATTCATGCTCAAATACAATAATGAGAGATATTAAAGAGTCAGCTCAAATTTGGCTGAATATGCAGTATATTTTAGAACACACAAAGTCAGAAAAAATAAATTTAGAATAAGGTCTAATGTCTTTAAAAGAACATACCTTAGAAGTTTGCTGTGTTTTTTTTTCTACAAAGACTACATACTCATCCAAGTAATTGACTTTGCTCTGGGTAAATTTACTTGGCAAAATTATTCAGAAATTATTTTAAGAATCATAGATTTCACTGTTTGAAGGAATATTGAATGATAACTATTTCACACACCTTTTAGTCCTATCAAACTTTCTGATAAAATAAGAATCCAATTTATTATAATAATTAATACTTACACTGCAGGTATTTTAGACTCTGTTCTAAATTCCTTTATGTATTCATTATTGATAATCTGTCACAATTTTCTTATAACACAGGAATGATCATTGTTATCACTTTTTAGATGAGTACTGCTGTGCATGGCAAAATTTATTTCTCAGTGAGTCATAAAACACCCAGTTCACAATAGACAATTCAGGTTGCATGGTAATTTGGTGGTCCATGGCTAAGCATTGTCTCTACTAAGGCCCAGTAGGAAACCAAGAGCTGTTTCTCAAAAAAAGAATGGAGGTCTGTGGAGTATCTGAGGGCCTTGCTATTGAAATCCTAAGGACCTGCAGTGAGATTCACCTATAGAGGCCTATCAAAAGCTACAAACAGCATTTCTATCTGCCACTGACACTTCAAGCACCATTGAGTCTGCTGGCTCACATGACCCAAATGGCAGAGCAGTTTGCATGACAGTCTGGACCTGTTGTAGAGCCTTCTCTTGCTCTGGACTCCACTTAAAACTACCAGCTTTTCAGGTCCCTTTGTAAATGGGCCAGAGCAACACACTCTAATGAGGAATATGTTGCCTCCAAAACCCAAAGAGGACCAATAGGCATGGGCCTCCATTTTGATTATAGAGGATCAAGATGCAATTACTTATCCTCCACCTTTGAAGGGTTATCTCCACTTACCCTAAATCACTGAACCTCTAGAAATTTTACTAAGGTAGAAGGCCCTTGAAATGTTTTTGAAGTATTTTCTACCCTCTGACTATGAATATCTTAGCAAGAAGTGTAGATTAGTTGCTAATTCTTTTTTTTTTTTTTTTTGCGGTACGCGGGCTTCTCACTGTAGTGGCCTCTCCCGTTGTGGAGCACAGGCTCAGGACACGCAGCCTCAGCGGCCATGGTTCATGGGCCCAGCCGCTCCGCAGTAGGTGGGATCTTCCCAGACTGGGGCACGAACCCGTGTCCCCTGCATCGGCAGGCGGACTCTCAACCACTGCACCACCAGGGAAGCCCTAGTTGCTACTTCTTGCTCACTAGGTCAACTCAGCATGATATTATCAATGTAACAGACCAGTGTGATATCTCGTAGAAGGGAAAAGGAATCAAGAGCCCTGCAACCTAATTTATGACATACTAGCTAGAGGGCTAGTATACCCCTGAGGAAGGAGAGTGAAGGTGTATTGCTCACATTACCAGCTGAAAGGAAACAGCTCATGGTGGTCTTTTTTTAACATGGATAGATTTCAAAAAAGCATCTGCAAGATCAATACAAGAGGATCTGTTAATTTGGTCAGGTAATGAAAACACATCTGGTAACAGATGAAAACACAACTGAAGTCATCACCTAGATAACTTTACAATAATACAATATTGTTCTCCAATATTCATCTGTCTTCCACATGGGACAAATAGACCAGTTGAATGGAGATGCCATAGAATCACCACCCCTTCAAGTTCTTCTTGGTGGTACTAATCTCTGCAATCTCTCAAGGAATGCAGTGTTGCATTTTGTTGACTATTTTCCTAGGTTGAGGCAGTTCTGGTAGCTTCCACCTGGACTTCCTCAGCATAATATCTTCCATCCTATAGGTCAGGAAACCAATATGGGGATTGTGCTAGCTGCTCAATATGTCTCTTACAATTATACATTCCTTGACTGGGGAAATAGCCACAGAATAAGTCCAGGGATCCACTGGATTCACTCTGAGATGGATCTGAACTAAAACATCATTGATCACCTGACCGACATAAACTCTTACTCTTACTGGTAGACCACGGTGGCATCTGGGGTCTCCAAGAATTACTGTTGGTTCAAATCAGTGTCCAATAGTCCCCAAGAGGTCTGATCATTTCCTCTTCCCCAGTGCACAGATACCCTGGTATAGATCATAAGTCACTCTGGAGAAGACTGTGAGAAAGATTAAAAGCATAAATTTTGTTTGTGTACAGAAGTCCTCCCCTTCATTCAAGGGAATTAAGACTGAGAATTGACTCAGGGGTCATGACTCTGCTTTTATGATTCAACTTACACTTTTGTTCGCTAGGCTGCAAAATTTTTGCTTATACAGATCAAGTAAGAATTTGGTAGGATTTCTATCAATGTCACTTCCAGGAACACCATAATAAAGTAGCCAATGACAAAGGTCTATGAAAGTCGGACTATTCTGATTGCTGCTTTGACTCTGCTGTCCATTAGTGTAACCATGACCAAGTTGCCTTTGGGGTTGAGTGCCACCACTTGACCCCTGTGACTTCAGGGGTTTATTTGCTCCCATTATATTTAGGTTTCCCAATTCAATGTCTACAGTTCTCCCTCTAAGATCTGGTCTACAGAGAAAAGTGATCACAGAGTACTTCAAGGATGCTGGGGCTCCCTTCACAAATTTATTCTTACACTTTTTTTGAGAAATGTGCCTTCTGGACCTTCCCATGGTAATTACATTTAAATGACAAATCCACTCTAACATTCCAACCCTCCTGAGACTTTGCATTCAGATCTTTACATTAAACCAAGGCAAGTCTGGCATTTCTACGTCACTCACCATGAGTCACACTCTGGTTCATGTTTTAGTCAAGCAGCTAACCAAACTCTTAGAGCCCTTTCTAACTCTTTAACAGTTAGAACATTAAATGTAGAATCTCTGCTCAGTGAGCCCATATCAATAAATTCAGCCTCATTCACCTTTATACTCCTCCCACAATTATTCTACACCCTTACTATCTATTCCCACACATATTCCCCAGATTTCTGTCTATATAAATTAGAAACAACTATTTTGGGGGAGTGTCGTGCATGTCCCCATGGGTCACACTTTTTACCTTACCTTTAGGGATCTGTTTGGACTTGAGCCTACTTATACATCTAGAAACAATGAGGGGTGGTGGAGTGGGTCCTGGAGAGAATCAGAATTGTCATTCAAGGCAATTACTCCATGGGAGACCATTAAAGTTTCTTCGGGCAATGAAAGATTAATCCACTCAGATGGAGAAAGAGCTGTGTCTTCTTTTAGGGGTGGGTGCTTGCTTCTACTGAGGATAGTGTCTGCTTCTTCTGGCAAAAAAGACTCATCCGAATTTAGGGGCTTAATTCCCTAGCTCTATTAAGTCTTCCCACATACCCCATTCCAATCTTCAGGATCTGACTTCTTCCCAGGTATTGTCCTCACTTTATCAGTAGACTACCTTCAAGCCTAGAAATTTATTTTGTGTTGTAATTTGGTCACTTACAGACTAAGATTCTGAGTTTGGGTCTTGTCAGTTTCACCGGTGTCTTTAGGAAAAAAAGGTTATCTTTCAGGGCAGACATAGAAACTTTCAGATCATTTATGGTTCTTGAGCTGGGAATTTGTATTCAAATTCCCAGCCCATCCTTTGCTTTCCCACTTTGTTCAGTGTCTTTAGGAGCACCCATGTAGTCTCATTATACTCATTAGTTAGACAAAAATATATGAAAATATGTGTCATCAAGATTCTTGCTTTTTATAAATGTTTGATTGCAGGTACCCAATAGTGAAATTTTGCCTATTTCTACTGTCAGATCATGCTGTGGACTATCAGTGGTCTCCTTACAATCAGAAATCATTAATCTCTTTAAATCTAATCATATTAGAGTTCGAATTAGGGATCCAAGAACCAATTAGAAAATCCTTCTTGCACGTACAAACTTAAAGGGTAGGCTACTCCATTTCTACTCCCCACATATTAGAAAGTCCACTCATGGTGCCAACTTCTCTTGTTGTGAAAGTTTTATCAACAAGCCAAAATGCTTAGCAAGTTAGGATAATTTTCCTGAGTTAGCCTTTATTTTTTAAGTAAAAAAATATTGAAATATAACATGCATATGGAAAATTCCAAATTTAACAACTGTTTACCTCTATGTCTTATTACATAATGAATATTCCTGTTTTACAATTCAGGTTTCTAAGAAATAGAAAATTACCCATATCACAGAATCTCATTGTCCCCCTTACTAAACTCTACTTCTTTCCTCCTCCCCGAAGATAACCATTAGCCTGAGCTACTTTTTTTTAATTAAACTTTTTACTTTGAGAGAATTGCATTGATACATTCACATGCAGTCATAAGAAATAAACAGAGAAATACCATGCACCCTGTAATCAGTTTCTCCTGATGGAAATATCTTGAAAACCTATAGCTTTATATCACTAACAGAATATTAACATTGATAAATGCATATGAAGTTAGATATTGACAAATTTTCCTCCATAGTTGTTTTACTATTTTTCATTCTCACTTACAGTCTATAAGAGTACTTGTTTTCCCTTCTGTCTCACTGAAAGTTTTTGTGTCAAGTGTTTGAATATTTCCAAAGAAAGAGTTCAGAATTAGCATTTCAATGTAATTTAATTTGTTTTCTCTTATTATGAGCAGTGTGGAGCTCATTTTTCATGTGTTTGAGTCATTTGTATACTTTGATGTGAAATGTTATTCATTGCCTTTGCCTTTTGTTCCCTTCAACTTTTGAGAATACATATCTATGTAATATATGTATATATGAGACACATATATGAGAAAATATCCCTCTTAAAAAAGTTATGATATATGTTGCAAATATTTTCCCAGTTCGTTTAATATTTTATTTTTGACATTGTACATGGTTTTCTTTTATCATGAAATCTTTTTTTAAATGTCATAATCATATTTATCTATCTTTTATTTTTATATCTCAATTGTGAGTCACAGTTGGAAGCCTTTCCCTATACTTAGATATGTCAATTAACTGATGTTTTCAACTATGATATTTAGTTTTTAATATTTTGATCTTCTACTAACACCAAAATGTTCTCATATTTAATATGAGTTATGAATCAGTTGTTATTGTTTTCAAATGGCTATCAAAATATCCCAACTTAGCATATTAACAATTCCATGTTTTCCATAAAGCACTTAACTGTACTGGATTTCCTGATGTGCTTGTTTCTGTTTCTAGACTTTATATTTTGCTCCTGGGGTCCATCTATTCATGTACCACTACATTGTTTTAATTATAGAGGACTTAGAAATGTTTTAATATCTGTGGAAGATGTTTGCTCTCTCACCTTTTTATTAAATGCCCTTTAGTATTGCATGTAAATATTTGTTCTCTGTATGAACAATAGAATTATCTTACTATTTCTGGGAGAAAGAGGGAAAAAACTTGTTTGTATTTATATGTGGATTACACTAAAATTGTATATTTATATAGGAGAAATTAACATTTTTATACTGCTAAAACATCCTCTCCAAGAAAAAAAAAAGTCTTCCCTTTTACTCAGGTGTATTTGTGTATCTTTTAGGAGTGGTTCATTTTACTATTCTTTTCTTACTTCTATCTGTAAGACTTTTATTGAAGTATAAAATAATTTGTGCAGGGCTTCCCTGGTGGCGCAGTGGTGGAGAGTCCGCCTGCCGATGCAGGGGACACGGGCTCGTGCCCCGGTCCGGGAATATCCCACATGCCGCGTAGCGGCTGGGCCCGTGAGCCATGGCCGCTGAGCCTGCGCGTCCGGAGCCTGTGCTCCTCAACGGGAGAGGCCACAACAGTGAGAGGCCCGCGTAACGCAAAAAAAAAAAAAAAAAAAAAAATTTGTAAAAAGTATGTAGTGAGGTATGTAAAGAAATCCTCTTCTTACTGCCTCACATCAGGGGTATGTGATATAAATATAACTCATTACAACTTATGTTCACCTTGATTTTATTGTTATAGTGGTGTCTGTCAGGTTTCTCCACAGTAAGATTACTATTCTTACAATTCCATACTCTGCTCGTTAGAAGCAAGTCCCAACATAGGGTCCACTTTCAAAGAGAAAGGAGTGAAGCTCTACCTTTCCTGTGAGTTTCTGGTGGACTTCCTGGAGGAATAACTTGAAAAAGTGTGCAAAACTCCCTACATCTGAGGTCTCCATTAGCTTCATACTCACACACATTGTAAACTCTTGGATTTTAGCAAGTCATTAGAAATCACTAGCTGAATCCTCATGCAAGCTTATATGGCATTAACAGGCCATCTCTCCCAAGTAATTACCTTTTGGGTATGATTTCTTCCTAGAGGCACTATTCTTTTTCCTCTCATTCTGGAATTCGTACCACATATAAATTTGCAACTGTATTTCATATCAATTTTGTACTTTCTATATTTTCTAACCTTTTATTTCTCTGTGCCTCATTCTAAGTGTTTCTTCAGTATATCTTTCTGTTTCCTAATTTCCTTTACAGATCTGTTTAATCTTCTGCCATTTTCCCAAGCAGATTTTTTGTCTCATTTTACACATAATATTTTTTAACTGAGTGGAGATTTTTCTAAGTACTGAAACAGATCAAAATTTGCAATTTAAAAGTGTCTATCTAGATGAAAGAGTGAGAGTTGTTAGTAAACCTGAATGTTAACTAAAGCTTTGATGCTTACTATAAAACAATGATGCGAAAATGGTTGCTATATTTACAGTACAAAAGACAAGCAGACATTAATTAAATAGAAATACAGTTGAAGTATAGGAAAATAGGATTCTAACTAACTTGAGGAAAGCAGTGAACCAATTAGCAGTTCTATGAAATATAATGCCCAAGAGCTATGATATGCTAGGACTACTTCTATTTGAAAAGGAAACAACACATGAACACATATACATATGTAAAAATAAATTTAATTATATTTTAATGAGAATATGGAATGTATTATATATGTCCAGACTTTTACTTTCATTTTTTACATCTTCCCAGAGTATTTGGTTTTGTCTTTATCTTTATAGTTCAGAGGGCAAAATAGTGTATTTTTTAATCAACATTAAGTTAATTTCAAATGGATATTATCATGAAATTAATAGATCATTTTCTGAGTTACATACTTACACTCTTACATACTCACACTCTTATCTTGGCATCTGAAGCTCATTCATTGTAAAACTAATTTCTCTTTATTTTTCTTTATTAGAAAATTCTTGTACTTCAAAAATTCTGAGGTATTAGTTATACAGAATGATTTTATTCTAGCCTTGTTTTAAAATAGGCAAGGGTTAAATGTAGTGCAAGAAAAATTCTGTTGACTAGGAAAGAGATGATAATTTCAACAGTGATCCTAAAAAAGTCTGCAAGCTTGTTAGTATTCAATCGAGATTGTGGGGAAATTTTCATCAAATATTGTACTTTTGAACATGAATGGTTTCAAATAAGAATTATTAACATGTTTTGATAAATCATCAGCCAATTGAATTTTAGAAAGAAGTGAAAGCTAGAAATGAATTATAAAAATGGGAGGGAAAACCCTCTGATTTAAACACTCTTTCAAAAGCTAACAACATAATTTTTCATGTCATCCATAAAAATGTATCTTGTGCAAATGGCTATTGCATAACCAAAGTTGTAGATAGAGCAACTGCATGATGTTTGTTTGCTAAAATACAGGCTTATCTTAGTATAAATATTATACATTTATGTAAAAGGTAAAAAATTGTATTGAACATGTAAATCATATTGTATAAGTACTTTTGATTTCATTTTGAGCAGTCTCATTATAAAATCTTTATAAATAAAAATATACTTTTGCAAATATCATTATCCAACATGTTTTTAAAATATATTTTGATTCTTATTTATCAGTTTGCTTTAACTGTACATTAAGTTGTACTCAAATATTATGTTGAGTTCATATTTGGTAAGACAGGTATATAGTATGCTTCTTTAGCACACAAAATAAATATTTGCATCTATTTCTATATAAATTTTAAAATATATTATTTAAAATAATTGTTCTATATTATTATTTACAGTCTATTCATACACCTGACTGTACCTTAAGGTTAGACCTAGGAAAAAAGCATCTGATTCATTGCATTATATAAAGAAGCAAAGTGTAACATATATTTAAAACTTTGCTCATTTTAAATATACTTGAAATGTAACATATATTTTATATATAAATTATGTATTTTGAAACATATATTTTATATATAAGTATATATAAGTATATATAACATATATAATCTTATATACCACACAATATACTTACAGTTGCTCAATGACTAAATGTGAAATACTGTGGTACATGCTTTAATTGAGCAACAAGAGAATGACTACATTTATATTTCATCATATACACATTAATGATATATATCTATATATAAATTCATGGAGATTATTTTGAATAAATTAAGTTTCCAATTTTTTGAAAATGCATATATTTAAATGTATTAAAATAGAATCACAAATATTTAACCAATTAATATGTATGAAATAAATAATTATGGTCTCAAAATTTTAACTGTCATATTAATTATAGTTTTTCTTAACATTCACAGCAAAAGCTGACTTCTGCATCAAGATAAGTAAATAATAAAAGGAAAAATAAGTGGAAAATTATGAGTCTAGAAAGGATTTCTACTTATGTATATATAATAAATTTTGGTTATTACATATTATCAGTAAAAGCCTGTTTCTTTTCAAATAGCTGAAGACTCTAGATGAACAATACTTTATTTCTCTCTATTAACCTCAAGGTGAGAAAAAAAATTAGTTATCAAAAATGCTGATGTGAAGAGGCTTGCACTTAATTTTTGAGTGTGTAAATGGGTACAGATGACCCATAAAAGTGGCTTTTTTTTTTCTGAGCTAAAATTATGCCCACTTCAATTTCTGAAAAAAAAAAATGTACTACCACATTTCTCTTCCTAAGAGTGATTTATGTATGTCTTTCCAGGATTAGTGTATATTAGTACTAATTTTGTTACATGTTTTATAACAATGAATACTATGCCCACTTTTAATTTTTACCATACTGATAATAACAAAATAGAATCTTCTCAATTTATTTATACATTACCATGTTACAAGAGAATATAGGGCCTTTTCATATGTTAGTATTTTTTGTTGGTTTACAGTCTTTTGAGACTTACTTGTTCATATTATTTAATTTTTCCCTTTAGAAAAACTCAGCTGAATTTTTTACATAAAACTAGATATGGTCAATATCTTTTTACTTAAGGTTACCATTTATTATATCCACATCTACCACTAAATACTTAATTTCATTTTTATTCCTGTGTTCATGAAGCAGAAATCATTGCTCCCATTTTAGACGTGAAAAAAGTTCCTTAAGCAAATTGTCTAACATGATATATAAATTATATATTTCTACATCTTTCAGCTAATTCAAAATGAAAATTATATAAAAACATCGAACATTTTATAGATAACATTTTAATAATTAAATAAGAAAAAAATATATATTCCTATTAAGTCAAACCCAAATATAAAAAGTAGTTCTCCATCTAGAATATACATCAAATCCTGAATTTGACTGAGGTTGATGTAAGCTGGCTAATGAAAATCAGGTGATGATGAATGTACAGGCTAGAAAAATCCCATGAAAGAAATGACAGTCTACATTTCTAGGAAAAATAAAAGAGAAATTATTTGACAGAAAATAAGAAAGCTACCAGGCATGAATAAACCATTTTGGAAAAAGTGTAAAGATAGAAATAGCTAAATCAGACTGTATTTTTCACATTCTAGGTTAAAGCTTACATAACCAAAATGAACTGATCTTGTCTTTATTGGAAATTCTGGACTATATGAAATGCACAAACGTATACACACACAAATATACTATTTTACGTAGTATATAAAATATCTTTTCTTAACCATATTTTTAGTTCTCTGAATGGAACATTACAATATATTCTCATAGCAAAAATTATTGATTGAATTTTCCTTAGTGATTTGGAGGTAAATTTCAGAGAATAAAAATTAAGAAATAATTAAAGTACCAGAAAGGAGTCTGAAGCAGTGAAATTTTTCTCTCGCATTTATTTTTTCCTGTATTTCTCTAATGTCTCTAATTTGATAACATTCAAGATTAATTTGAAACAGTTAATTTAAATTAAAACATCTCTGTAGCTGGTTTCTCCAGGCCAACAGGGAAAAATAACTAAGCTTTTTATGAGCTGTTTTAATAAGAAGCATAAGTTTGTCATTACACAAATATCATCGATACAATGGTTATTAAAAGAATAAGCTTTATGACTGTTTAATTCATATTTATTAATATAATATATGAATAATAACCTACATATGTAGTTAATAGAGGACTTTGAGTCAGAATGGATGTTATTCAGTTTTTCTACTTAAGCTCAAACATCTAAATCACAGAAAATTTTCTATATACATATTAATGATATTTGATGGCATCGTAAAAACTATATATCTTGACAATCTCCACATGGATTCACTTTAAAAGTAAAATTATAAATATGACTAATAATACCAAGACTGTCACCATTGAGTTCATCTTATTTTTGTTCCTTTCTGTTCTTATGAAAACTTCCAGATAAATCAACCCACCAAAATTACAGTGCATTGATATGTTTGTATGGCAAAATTACACTATAACTTATATTGCGTGAGATTAGATGATAGGTCTTGATATATAGTGCCACTAACACTCAAAACTACTGATGGAATATCAGGATGCTATTAAAAGCTACAAGAGTGCAAGGCCACATATACAGAGCTCTTTGGCTCCAAGAAAATGATATTAAAAGAGAACAGTTTGTGGAAATATTTGTATAAGCTTATACAATTCAGCATTGAAAAGTAGCTGTAATGATTCCATTCCAAAAACAATTTAAGGACATGTTAGGAAACACTACACTAATAACTTTTATATTCATTTATGATCAAACTCTTGGCAACTCTTTTAAGTGTTTAACTAGGGAAATGTTTAAAAAAATCCCTTGACTAAAGCTTGTGTATACTGTTTCAAGTAACAAATGGACAGATCTCATTAATGTATTTGAGATCATTAGAACTTCAATTGCCTCTGATCACCACAAAAACAATTTTATTGAATATGAGAAAAGTTAGACTTTAAAAGTCAATTCTTAGAAGAGTAGATGAAGAAAATGGATAGTTAATATATAGTATTACATTTATTCTTAGTATTTTCCTTCTACTCAAGAATAAATATTTTACACAGTTAAGACATGTAAGAATGTTTCATTTACAGTATCTAAAGGACGTCTGATGCAACTTTCAAATGGCATAGAGTAAAGCAGAGGTCTTTATGTTTTAAAGAATATTGAACCCAACATATTCCCCATTTTAGCAATCAAGAAGAAATGTTCCATTAGATTTTATCCAATTTTGAAGAAAATAAGTAATGATTGATTATTCTTGTAGAGAGCGTCCTGCAATTGATTAGCCTGTGAAAAATTTTCCCAACATTTGACATTTTCAGCAATGTTTCCTTCTTTAATGATTGCTTTTCTATACTCTATATAAATATAGAAATACATTGAAATTATTACTGAAATACATTGATGTCTAGCTTGGGGCCTAGAGTCATTGTAAACTGCTCTTTTCTTACATATGATTACAAAATTTTGACCTAAAACAAATAGACTGCCAGATATTTCTCCAGCAAAGATGGGTTTATTTGAGATCATTAGAAAATTGCAATTTGGGGACTGCAAATATGGCAAGCCACGTGAAAGTTCCCACAGGGCAAGGAAAGGAGAATACTTTCATGGAGGGGAAAAGAAAGTTGGGAGGTCTATAGTAAACAGAGTCCATGGCTTTTCATTGGTTGAGTTCCTTCCAGGAAAGAATAGGAGTCTTTCTTTTTCCTGTTGGGTTCTACTATCATCTCAGGGCATGAGAGCTCCCCCTTCTGGTCATCCAACTCTATTTAATTGAGTTTTAATTTTATTATTTTTCTTCAAAATGATAAAATGGATAATGTATGCCTCTGCAAAGAATGGTGAAAAACATTTAAGTGATCTAGTAAAGGTGGAGTTACCTAGACTTTTAGTAGGAATTTTTTTTCTTCCTAGGATATTTGTGTTTATATTGATTATACAGAAGAAATGGTCATTACTGACACACTGATGTTGGCATTTTAGATACAGTATTTCTTAAAAATGTTCCCAGATTCCACTTAATTGCCTGTTTCAGCCTTCTTTAGTATTAAAGTACATTCAACTAAATGAATGTTCTAGAGCTGAACATAAACTTACCTGTTTGTATACTTATTTATGTATCTCTTTTATTACTTAACAGTCTCTCTAATCCCTTTCTTAACATCTCTATTCCCTTATTTCTCTTTTATTTATGTAGCCAACACATTACTCTTGCATTCTTAACTTGCCAAAAAATTTGGCGATTTTCAGTCTTCTACACACTTTTCATTGTAGAAACATGTCACTGTTTTATGTATAGTCATTCTCTAAATTCTCTTGAAGTGTTTAGAGAAAGGCATTCAGATTTGGATCTAAAAATATGTCATCAATATTTCCTGCTTGTTGATGGATGAGAGAGGCTGTCAGTTTTCTATTACTCATTGGTAAGGATATCCTAGACACATCATGCTTTATATCTAATACTCAAAGTCCAATATTTCAGCAGCAAATGTCATAAATTTGATTAACATCTTCAGTTCACTTTGCATCAACCTTAAACTGAAAAAGACACATTTTCAAGTTAGTTTTTCAAAACAAATATTAAACCATTATCCAATATTTGAGGTCTTTTTTGTAAAGGTTAAAAAATTATCAGTGAAGATTTCTTTTATAAAGTAAGCTTTGTTATAAATAAACGAATTAATTATATATGTATTATCCAGTAATTGTTCACTATGTACCAGGCATTGGGTTAGGCACCCTGCACACATAATTACTTTAAGCATTACACTCATGAAAATTATTATAGTCCCCTTTATACAGATAAGAAAACAGTACGTTACCTAAGTTTATATAGCTAATGTATCAGAGTTGGAGTTTGAAATCAGTTACATCTGTTTTCCAAAAGACGGCTTTTTTTTTTTTTTACATTTACTACAAAAGCACAAGAAACATAGAGCCTCCTAGCTGCCAAGATAAGCTATCATAATATAGAAATCATCGCCTTTCATTTTATTCATTTTGATTTTTCCATGTTTCCCTCTATGAGAAGTTAGCTGACATTTATTGAGCTCTTGAATGATTGTTAAGTATTCAATTTGACAGTAATGTAACTACCCTCCCCCACTGCATTTCTCCAATTTACCTTTTTTCTGTTCTCTCTAAATGCTATTAATTCTAATTTAAAATAGAAGAGAGTAACTTTTTATGCTACAGATAATAATGCCATGTATACTGTGGATCACATGATTTTATCTGTGGTGCTATTACAATTCAGTCAAATAATCAAAATAAAGATGCATTGAGTGTATAAATTAAAGTTTAGAGTACTTAACTTGGTATGGTATTTGGGAAAATGATGGAATATATAGTCCTCTAAGACACCTATTCACTAACTTTACCTAAGAGTTTAAAAGTGATCTCCACATTCTTTTTATTCTACTTCTCTACTGGTTGACTTGTATATCCTCATCTGCTTTCATCCAAGGTTATATTTAATAATCTAGCAACTGTTTTAACTCTCACTTCAATTCTAAAATACCATGTTATTTAAGTAGACATTTTGATCAGTAACTCTTTGCAGTAGAAGTAGTCTGAAAAGTTAACTAGCATGAGGACTAGAGCAGTCAAGATTTGAGATGGGGAAAGGACATTGTATGAAAGATTTTCAATGTGTGTGTGTGTGTGTTTATGTGTGTGTGTGTGTGTGTGTGTGTGTAAGAATGAGAAATAGAGAGAGAAGGAGGGAGGAATGGAAAGAAAGAGGGAAAGAGAGAGAGAGACAGAGTGGGGAACGGTGTTGTAAAATTGCTAATGAAAAATGATGTTAGAGAAAGAAACAAGATTTATTAAGCATTGATTATGTGCTCAGGACCATGACAAATAATTTGCACATATTTATTTATTCCTTGGAGCAATTATATTAAATAATCAGTATAATTATCTCCATTTTACATGGAAATCAAGGCATTTTAGTAAATAATTTATCTGTATATATATAATTTATGAAAGAAAAGAGATATTGAAATCCAGGTCTGATTTATGTGAGACCTGACCAAAGTGATCAGGCTGAGTTAGAAGCCCTTCTTGGAATATCCATAATGACTCTTGGTTTCCTTTTTGAGAGACCTAGATAGTAATTGTCATTTAATATATTTGTGTTCCTTCATGGCCTCAGATACGATTAGTAGAGAAATTTTATTATATCTGTAGTATCTTAAAATATAAGAATGCCAATAAATAATAAATATTCAATGTATTTTAATGAATGCATGGATGAAAATACTTTATATACTTATTATAAGTGTGAATAACCTTGATTTAAGATAGATTATATGTTCAAATTCCTGAGTTTTAAGCAAGAATACTTTTACTTTTAGAGATTTACATTTTAAGGTAAACATATACAAGAATACATGCATGTATTGTTTGCCTGTTGTACTCTCTGTATAACCTCTTATAAGTTATCTCACCACATATCTCAAGTAATTAAATGATAGAAAGGATGAAATTTATCCAGTAATGTGTTCATATTTAACTTATGAGATCAAACTCAAAAATGAGGAATATATTTAAGTTTCTTATAGTAAACTCATATCATCACACTATTATGTGAGTATTACATTCATCTGATTATTATATAATGTTCATATAGATCTAAAAAATAAATGAATTGCTATAAAGACAGTTGCTAAAGAAGTTACTTTTCGTAAAACAATTCTTAATTTTTAGACTTGCTAAAAGAATGATAAAAAGTAGTACTCTATTTTAATTTATTAATAAAGTATATATGCAACCTGTTAGATGTAAAACTTTCTGAATGCCACTATAAAATTGAATTAATAACAGATAGTGCTACATTAATGTCTGCAATTTAATATGCCTCCGTAATTAGATAACACCATACAAGTGGACATTTTGAAATATACAGAATTCAGATTAAGTTGGCATATTTTTAGAAACTGCTCTATGAGCTCAATGTTAAACCTAGCTTTCTATGTAACTTTAATTACAGAAACAAGACACTGGGACATTATAAAATATAAAGCATATTTTATCAAATCCCCATGAAGTAAGCAAATACATTTAAACATTTTATGTACAGTATTGATGATTAACTCATGTTACACGAACAGAAACTCTAGAGAACAAAATAGGAATAGTGATTTTTTAAAATGCTTTTTAATTGACTGCAAAAATTCTACACATGTCGAATATGAACATCATGAAGCTAATTCCCATATGTTTATTTACAAATTTAATTTCATAATGCCAATTAGGTATCATCAAATTCATGCCAGTGAAGGCATAAGTGGTAATCACTCTGCAATGAACTGCTTTTATTTCATTATTTTGTAAAAATTAGCCTATCCCTCCTGGCTAAAGCTGTCATTTATGTCACAAAATAGCAGGAGATTAATTATAGTTCCCAGAATTGATCACCATGAAATTGTGGGTAATGTCACTCACCATGTGTCCTCCTCTCTGATCCCTCTGTCACACTCATTCATACAATGACTAATGCTAAAAAAGAAGAAGGTGAAAATTTTTTACAAAATCACTTTTAAAACATACCATTTGCCTTGGTTTATGAAAGACTCCACTGAATGATTCAAAGTTCTTAAGATTACAGGAGCTGTCATACCCTCATACCCAGATAACCATCTCTTACCATTTTCCTCAGTTCTAACATAGCATACTTCCAATTCCCATTCCCCTTTGCCAGATCCACAAACATGCACTCTACCATAACTGAGAACACCCCAGGAGCTCTAAACCGCTCTTCGTGTATTAAAAGCTTCCCTAGCTGTTTTTCGTTAATGTTTATGTGAGGTCAAAATATGTATAAACATCAAATATTTATGAAGCAATATATTGTACTGGTTAAAAGAACATACTCTGGAGTCAAACCTGGATTTCAATATCTCCTGTTTATTTACTAACTATATAAATTTAGTAAAGTTACTTAATAATTATGCCTTAGTCCCCCATAAAGTGCAGTGATTATGTTTACTTCACATAACTGCTATGAGAAATAAACTGAGTGATATGGATAAAGCACTTGGCATGGTGTTTGGCACATAATCAGTGCTTAATAAATCTTAGTTAATTTGGGAAAAAAAGCTTAATATGTTGTTTGAAGATGTTTCTGTTACTAATAAAAATATTTGAAGAACACCCCTGGCTACCATTAGAGAGGCTGACAGAGGTTAACAAGACTGTGAAAATTAATTTTTTAACCATTTTTTTACTGTGAAGATAATCTTACTAGTAAATGTTATCTTGCTTATTACTGATTATTATGAGAAAATTTGTATTGTTTAAGTTCTTCAAAGTTGTACACTTTGTAGCAGAACCATTTGGATAGTCCTTAGTAAATATACAAACTTGTTGAGGAAACTAAATACATACAAGAAAAAATGAAGAATATAAACTTAGAAGCAAAAATTCAAATGCACATATCCTAAATGGAGTGGTTAAGGGATAAGTGGATGTGGAAGCAATGGGTAACAAATCAAAATTTTTAAACTAAGCCACACAGGATAAGAGATTAATGTAAAAATCCTTTCTTCCCTACCTGAAGTCTGAACAGGAAATCAAATTATATATTTTAAGTATTCATTGAAATGACTGCTAAAGCCTAAATGAAATGCATGCTTCTGTGTGTGGCCAGATAGACTTACACACTCTAAACTGGATAATTTTGCCCACCCAGTTATAGGCAGCATTAATGAAAGACAGGCCACATGCAAAGGAGCAGAGCTGGTTCCATTACATCTTTCATGTAGCTCTGAGAGATCAGACTTTATACTTTCTTTAAGCATGCCTATCCAACAAGAGGAAAGATAACCCAAGCAGGCTCAGTGCCTTCTTCAATACCCACAAATTCTCTGGTGAAAAGGATAGTAAGTGCAGCTGAAAAGTAAGAGGTCTGAGAAAAGCATATCGGCACTAAAAATGTCGTTTCAGTGGGGGTATGAGGAACCCAGGGCTCTTAAAAACTATAAACGGGAGATTAACATACAACCAATATAGAAATATTTAGTGAAGTTGAACATGGCATATGTAAAGGTCAGAAACTCTCTCTTTGTTGGAAGTCACCAAGAGGACATGACCACTGACTGGATCACAAAAAAGTTGCTTATTTTGGGAATCATTATCTTAATCTGCATTTTCTTTTGCATGTGCTTGTATTATTGCTGTAGAATGTGCCTCTAACACAGCCAGATAGCTACCAAACCAACCACTTCCATGCTGATAAAACCACTGCTCACTGCTCAGGGCACGTTTCAGAAGAGGGGGACATGTAAGATTGTAAGAACTGGTCACGAGAGGTGGAGATTTGGAGGAAGTCATGGAAAGGACATGACAGCTGGTTTACCTGCAAGATGGGCCCAGGCAGTTGGAGACTCCTTACCTCCTCCCCTGTCCTTGGAATATATAAATTCTGCCCACTGTTCCCATAGCCAGAGCTGTTTCAAAGATGCAAGCATCTGGACTGTATATGTGACTGAACCCCATTAAGACCTCTATATAAACTTTTAAGATTCTTGAAGGCAGGTGCAGAGGTCAAATTTTCTTGTAGTTGCCCAAGACAAGCCTCCTTATGTAAGTTCCCTTGCTTATTAAAACCAGGGCTTACCTATCTGGAGTGGTCTGCCTCTTTGGTCTCTCCTCCCCTTCTATGTATGGGGGCTAGCTTTGAATTTCACCCTGGGGAACTCCCGAGGTTGCAAACCAACATTTATATGCACATATGTGTGTGTATGCAACTGTGTGTGTGTGTGTTTGTGTGTGTACAGGATATGCTGATCTGATAAAGTAGCCTCAAAACAAGTGACTTCAATAAGATAGATATTTATTTCTCCTTCAAACAACAGTTTGAAGTTAGTCCAGAAATTTAAGATGGAAAGAGAGATATACTCCATAAGGCATTGCAATATTTCAGGTTTTGACTTGCATTGCTTTCATTTTTTTCCCCATTCTTTATCCCCTTATTGACTAATAGAACTTTCTGAGATGATAAAAAATGTTCTATATCTATCTGCACTGCTCATTATGGTAGCCGCTAGCCATATGTGGCTATTGACATGAAATGTGGCTTATGTAGCTGAAAAATGCTATTATTAATTTTATAGAATTTTAATTCTAGTAGCCATATGTAGTTACTGGCTAGTATAGAGTGTTACAGTTATCTTCTATAAAAAAAACCCAGCCACTTCCACTTCTGCACCCAGGTTAGAGAAGGGGTAGAAGAGAGGAAATCTAGACCAATTAATTTTCTTTTAAACAACAAATTTACACACATTACTCCAGTTCACATTTCATGCCCAAATGAGGTTACAAAAGAGATTGAAAAATCTATCTCTAGCTTTGACAGTTATATACCTTGTTATAATTGTATAATAATGAAAAGCTCATTCTGTTACCTCAGTATTCATCCTAGAAAAACTTGTGTACATAAACAGCAGGTGACATACTACTATTTAAGATTATTACATAAATAACAAAACAGATAAAAACAGACAGAAATATTATACACTAATTTCATGAGTTTTCTGAGATACGAGGAAAAATGAAGTATTTTATTTCTCAAAAAAACTTCTACTTATACACTAAACATGATTAAATAGATAGCCACTTATATTGTTATTTCTCATTCAAACCCTACCAAAATTATAGTTAAAGAATATAAAATACTAAATCACAATGACAATAGCAGATGAGAACAACAAAATTTCTGAAAATGGAAAGCAGCTGAAAAGTTGCAACTGACTAACAAAAATGAGAAAGCCGAAATATAAGTGACTATATAAATAAAGACAAAATGAAGCAAGTCCATATATATTGGAGAATATTTCTAAAATTTACTCCTTCATGTATTGTAGGAAGAAAACAAATTAAATATATTACCATTTCACCATAACGTCTATTTGAATTTCCTCATGTGAGAAAGATATTGTATTGCTTTCACAACTTAAAACTTTTCAAATTTATGTATCATTTGAGTGATTTGTTCCTCATATTTACTGCAAGAATTGTGCACATAGGATTATTTCTAGCAGAATTTATATTTATGTATTCCTTAGAGCATCACAAACTTATGACTTTACACAGACTGGATCCACTTAGCTGTCGTTATTTTCTTTTGGATGCTCAAATTGTCACTGTATCACCTCTCTGTACATGATGACCAGGTAGTTCTTTTTAACTAGATCCTGCTACCTGTCAGTGAAACCTTGATTTCTGCCAATAGCAAACTATCTCAGGATCATCTTGAATTCTCCTCTACTAAATAAGGAATGAAGGAGTCCTGTATTCTTTTAGTAGAAAGCAGTTTCAACATCTTGGCTGGATATAGTTGGAGCAGGTTATACTGCTTCTCCTTACCACTGAATCTATGGACCATGACACCAGGAAAGAAGCTAATTAATTCTTAGACCAAGAGTTATCTCAAAAAAATAATATAAGAAGATAAAAAATGGCATGTGTTTAAGCAGATGGTTCCAATCCACATAAAATTATTGTTACCTGGTGTTCATGAGATCATATTAATATTTTAAAGTATTTATTTAAATGATATATTATGCTAAATGCTGTTATAACAAACTGTGAATTAGTTACATTTCTCCTCAAATTTAGCAATCTCAATAACATTGATCACTTTCTGATTCTTGTAGCACGCACCCTGAAAAAGATTTTGAAATATCCGGTGCCTCATGGTCCAATGTGTCAGTATTACTTACTTGATCACTTACTAATCGAGGGAGAAAAAGAAAGAAAGATTCTCTCCAAGAGAATACTACATAAAATACAAGCATAACAAGACATAACCTCTCAGATAACCTCCATACTATTCTCTGGCAATAACAACAAGGTAGTCAGAGACACATGTGGCTGTTGAGATTTATCTCAAATTGTCCTTTAACTTCTCACTGGGAAAATTCTTTATCCTCTATCATAAATATCATAATATGGAAGACAAATCTCTAAAGATCTTTAAATAAGTATACATATTTAAGAATCAAAAATCATATAAACCCAGACTACTAAAAGTTAATTAACAATGGCATAAAGCACAGCTAAATTAATATCAAGAACATTTAAATGCAAAGGGTCAATTTTGAAAATCACATTGTGTATTGTTTCCAGAAGAAATCAATTCATCAACATGCAAATATTTGGATAATAATAACTTCATAGAAATGTCATTCTCACATAAATCTTGATATGTCAATTTCTTGAGTAATTTCCAGACCCTTTAGGTATATCAAGATGATTTTATTATCATATAAAACAAACATAGAGAATTAGAAAATTTTTATGCAAATATCATTTGGTTTTAAAGCATCTTATATTTGCACCACCACTTTTGCCTTTTACAGGTAATGCCATTTTGTTTTAGGTTTCTTTGTAATAGGATGTGCTTTGTTATCGTAAGTTGACATAGAACACTGGCTCACCAGTTTGCTGATCAGATTGGCATAGTTATTTGATAATTATACGATAGTCAGAGATAAGTAGATAATTATAATTAATATTGAAATAAAGAAGGCAAAATACAGGTAATTAACATAATGTGTTTGTAAGACAGTCTTCATGGAAAGGTTAATTTTTTTCAAGGCAGTTGAAATATATATATTTCAAGAATATATATATATTAGTTCAGTTCAGGAATATATATATCTTAAATGCTTTTCAAACACTATTTTCCTTATCATAGTCCTAATCTTAGAAAACAATGTATATGTATATTTATATATGTATATATATTTATATATATGTATATCTATCTATCTATCGATCTATCGCCAAACATCCCGTGTAAATTTGCTAGAATCTGAAGGTACACATATATACAGAGTAGATTTTAAGATAATAGAGGTCTTGTTTACTGGTGTGTTTTCAGTGCTCAGCACAGTCCCCAGTATCTTAAAATTTCTTAGTATTTATTTTTCACTTGGATGAATAATTATAAAAAACATCCTTTCAAATACAATTAGCTATCTTAATCATTCATGATCTAAACTTTCAGTACACTGAAAGTTTCCTCGATTCGAAAACATTCACCTTTAGTTCTGACTTTTAACTTGATATTAAGTTGAACTTTTTAGTCTCATTTTTGAGTGAAGATCTGATATATATATATATTATATATATATATATATTTCCAACGTGAGATACATGACCACCTTGAAGAAACAGTTTTCCATGTTTAACAGATGACCTAATTACAGCCTCCGATAACTAAGGTTAGAAAGGCAGAGCAATGAATAAGTTGAAGAATAGAGAAACATTCTTGAAGTGAAGTGCTTTTCTCCCACCTTCCACCTTTGGAAAATACAAGGTTTGCTTTTCATCTAACTTTCAGAGAGATAGGATTTAAGGGAATTACTCTGATAGAATAATAGTTGTAACCTACATTTTCTAGAACTTAAAAGATCCTGTGTGACCCATTTTAAGAAACATAGAGGGAGTAAATGACTAATGTACTTTCTGATGCCCTGATAAGAAAGGTTGGAGGCTGTGTGGAGTTTCACCTATGTTCCCAATGTTTACTTTGATAACAAACAAGTTCTTTCATGTGTGAAAGAACTGGGTTTCAGTCATCTTGAATCATGTCTAGAGGACTACTGGGACAGGCAAGAAGAGCCCCAGAAGAGAGTGGAACGCTGCACTTCCACAGGCTAAGAGACCTTAAGCGACCAGCTGGAGGAGACACAGAGGCATCAGCAAAGGAAATACAACTTAGAGAACCCAGAGGGTGAAATTTGCATCTCTTGTCTTTGTAGCCCAGGCTAAAGTGTATGCTACATCTCTAATCAGTGTTCTATTTTCAGTGAGGGTTAGTGATCTTAATTTTTGTAATAAAAGTCTCTATTCTGCTATTGGTGATTAATAGTTCATACCCTGTTACATTGATACTGGTACAAAAATAATGCTTCCTCCATGTTATTTGAAAAATACTGAGTCTGAACTGATATTATCTGCATATTACACAAATCCTATATTGTGCTATATCATACCCTTGCTGAACTTCTTCAGTGTTTCCCTTATCAACACAGAATAAAAACAAAATTCCTTAAAGCCTTGTATGATTTTATTCCTGCCTTTTCCTCCAATATTCCCTAACTTTCTTTTGTCACCTTGACTTTTTTGTGCCTCCAAAAATCCAAGCTTTTGCTGCCTTATTCCATTTTCATATTTTGCTGTCTTTATAACACTGTCCTACTAACAGCACCTTCAAAACTTAGAATGATACCTCCTTCAGTTTTTATTTTATTTTATTTATTTTATTTTTAATTTAATTTTATTTTTTTGCGGTACGCAGGCCTCTCACTGTTGTGACCTCTCCCGTTGTGGAGCACAGGCTCCGGACGCGCAGGCTCAGCGGCCATGGCTCACAGGCCCAGCCGCTCCACGGCATGTGGGATCTTCCCGGAACGGGGCACGAACCCGTGTCCCCTGCATCGGCAGGCAGACTCTCAACCACTGCGCCACCAGAGAAGCCCCCCTTCAGTTTTTAAATTAAATTCCATTGAGACTTTTTCTAACCACACAATAAAAATATATTTCAGCCCTCCACTAGTCATTCTGTTTTGTATCTTTATGTGTTTTTTTTTCCTTAACAGCACTTATCCTACTCTATAATTTTTATTTTCGTTTTCTGTTTGATTTTTTCCATTTCCCTCACTAGAATATAAACTTGATAAGTGCACAAATTCTGACGTTATTGTTCACCATTTCTTCACTAGCACTTAACACTGAGCATTCACTTAATAAATGTTCTTTAAATTAATGAAGGTGAAGAGTGAAGGAAGGAGAGAGGGAAGGAGGGAGGGAGAGTGAGAAAGAGAGGGAAAATGGAAAAGAAAAAATTAGAAAGGGAGAAAGAAATAAAGTAGGGAAGGAAGAATCTGTGAGCATAGAAAGCTCCTCAATACCTGCCAAAGAAGAAACTATTAGGAGATGTTAAAAAGTAGTGATTAATAAACCAAAAAAACTAGTACAAGAGAAAAAGCTGTTGCATGAAATTCATCATTTCCAACGTCAGAATTTTTTTCCCAATTCCTATAACTTTCCACACTACTTTCATGAAAAAAGAATGTAGAATAAGATTTATATAAGAATAAGAATTAATTACATTTTATAGATGGAGAACATGAGATTGAGTGGACTAGAACTCTTTCTTTTTCTCAGTGATGTTAATACAAATGCCATGTATTATGTGTTCTCTGATTATATTCCAGACTTATTAAAGGGTCTTGTACTAAATATTTTCATTTTCAATATTATCAACTATATTTCAACCCTTAAGCCTATGTACTGAGGCTTTTCCACAACTATTTCACAACAATCCATCAATCAAGTATCAATGTTGTTTGTAGAAAAAGAAAAAAAGGCATACTGTGTTTTTTTTTCTCCTTTTCTAAGATGTTTAAGTGTCTTTAAAAAAGCGTTAATCAAATAAGGAAACTGCATTTGCTTTTAATAATTCCATAGAATTCTTCCTTAAGTCTGCAATTTGGGAATGTACAACTGCACATAAAATCTTTATCTGTGCCGTTGTTTTCATAAATTAAGTAATTAACATATGGAGGCCTGGTTCACCAAAGGTGGTGTAGAAGATAAACCATGTGATTTGATTTCGATCCAAGTCTTAGCTGAGTCCTATGGGGGCTATCTTTTGAATTATAAAAATTTTAAAACATCACATATTTATCTGTTATAAAAAAAATAAAAATAACTCTGCCCCCTTTGTAATAGGGAAGCCATGAATAATTTTTTTGGAATTAAAAAAAAATTATACAGCAGATTCTTATTAGTTATCTATTTTAAACATATTAGTGTATACATGTCAACCCAATCTCCCAATTCATCCCACCACCACAACCGCCCCCTGCTTTCCCCCCTTAGTGTTCATACATTTGTCCTCTACATCTGTGTCTCTATTTCTGCCTTGCAAACTGGTTCATCTGTACCATTTTTCTAAATTCCAAATATATGTGTTAATATATACTATATTTATTTTTCTCTTTCTGACTTACTCCACTCTGTATGATAGTCTCTAGGTCCATCCACATCTCTACAAGGGAAGCCATGCATGTTAATCAATCATAATAGTCTATATTATCCATTTATAAATCATAAACATGCAATTTTGTATTGCATTATATACAAAATATTTTGAATGATAACTTTTAAAACACTGTGGAGGTCCAAAGGATTTATTTTATGCAGAATATGCCATCAAATAGGTTAGAATTTTTGTGTGTAAGTAATTTGATTATAATTAGGAGAACATAACTGGTACATACTATTATTGGAATATAGAATTACAGGATACAGAGAAGGGTAAGATTAAAATGAACTGCAATAATAAAGAAATGTTTTACAGCAGATTGACATGTGCTGAATCTTGAAATAGATGTAAGATTTGAAACTGTAGAGATGCAAGGAGAGAGCAATCTGAGCCTGAGAGCAGGTGCATAAGATATAGGCTAACGAAAAAGATACCTGAGTCTAAGTGAATAAAATGTTAATAATGAATATTTCAAAAGAGATTTTTATGCCTATAATGGTTATGACCTTGTAAAAGTGACACAAAAGTGATTATTAATGACAAATTATAAAAGCAATATTAATAGTATTTTTTTCTTATAAGGCAATTATCAATGGTAATTAAGGTTTAAGCAATTAAACCAAAGCTAAATTACATTCATTTAACTAATGCTAATGAACAACTATTTATTTATTCTTAAACAAGTTTGAACCATGTCTATTGTGGACCAGTGGGGTGGACCTAAATTAGGTTCTTAGGGTGCAAAGATGAATAAAGCATATTACTCAGGATCAAATATACTACATATTCTCTTACCCTGTTAAGAAAAGTGCTTACATAAACACATACATTACAAAAATATGTAATGCTTTCAGAGGCAGATAAAGAGGCTGGGTCATAAGGAGAAGGATATTTGCATGGTTCCAAAGTGTCTCCCAACAGATTGCTAATCAGTTTCAAAGGTAAGTAAAACAGGAACAATATGGTGGAGAAACCAAAAACACTTTGATTTGGGTCATCAAAATTCATAGAGGCATATCATGTTTCCCAGCCATGATGCCTATAAAAGGACACAATAACATCACCTATGTAGTATTATAGTCTAGAATATTATCCCCACATTAGAGAGGAAATAAAAAGAGGCTGAATAAATGGCCCAAAAATACACAGGTAGAAAATATCAGTGTTTTTATTTGACTTTAACTAAAAGTTAAAACTCAAGTATGAGTTATCTCCAAATCTGTATTCTTTACTACTGGCAGGCAAGAAAATATTTCCCTTTTATTTAGAATTCTGTAATATTTTTGGACTTATTTTATTTCTCATGTTTACTACTTTTTAACCTCAGAAGTTACAGTGCCCCTCACTTTTCATTTATCAATCCTTCAGATTGAGGGAAATCAGGGCTCAGAATTCTTGATCTGTCACATCTGGGTGCTAGGTAGAGGAAGTGAATCTCCCATCTCTTGGCTGCACTTGTCTGGAATTCACCTCTTACAACATAGTCGCCAGCATTTCTCATGTCTCTTAGCAATCTGTGTTGCAGAAGTTAAATTCTAGGCAGGTATACCATAATTTTTACTGTATAGAGAAGTACCTTTAAGAATAAAAGATATGCTGAAAGATGGACGTTGTCAGTTAAAATTCATCTTTGTCACTAGATACTCATAGATACAATTCAGCTTTTTTTAAAACAAATATTAATAGAGAAACATAATAGAGAAACACACCAATATACTTGACCGTTTCTTAGAATTCTATGAACTCAACTTAATATTTTCAGATTCCCTATTTCCAATACCAACCTGTATCTCCTTATCCAGTATTCTATATGTTGATGAACTATATCCATTCATCCAATTATTAACATAAAACCAAGATATTATAATCCTTGACTCTTTCCACAAATCCTCCCTGAAATCTTAACAAACACCAGTTCATATGAACTCTACCTCTTAGCTACATGAATTTGTCTTGATCCCAGTGGCTATTACCTTATTTAGGTTCCAACCTTCTGTGTCCATTTTTTATACTGTTGCCAATACAAGTCTCTAGTTAGAAGGAAAGAGTTTACAGTTATGCCTAATGTGCCCTTTCCTCTAACTTCAGCAGCTCTTGAATATTGGACCCTTGGTCAATATGCCTAACAAAAAAGAGTCAAGGAATTTATGGGAGTATACCCACATTGAATTCAAGACAAACAGTGCACCCACACTTGACTATTTATTTTATTATTACATAGCCAACAGCTGGAATTGAGTAGATGCAGTTACTTTAGAGAACTGGAGCTAATTAATTCTGGAATTGCAAGGTCTAAAAACTTAAGCAACCTTACAGATGAAGGTTTCTCTAACTCAGGTGATCCTTATTCATTTCGCTCATTTTTGATGATTGCATTCCAAGTTCAACTCCCCTGCTGGGCTGTTGCCATAAAATCTGTGCTGTTGTGTATCTTGAAACCTTTATCAAAGATAAGTAATCCCTGTACTAAGTGAAGCCTTTTCTACCTTGTGAATTTAATTAACAAATTGACAAAAGACCATAGTTGTTAGTCAACAAGAGAGGGTGATATGCTAACATTTGAATTTTATTTTACTGCCTTTTCTTTTTAAAAATCCTTCAATATCTCCCTAATATTATTGGGATAAACTCTAAACACTCTACAATGCTGCTTGCGAGAATTTCACAATTTGGCCTATTCTGATTTCTCCAATATCACCTCTTGAGTCAGTAGTACATTGGTTTAAATCCATGAATGCTTCTCTCACTATGAATATTTTAGAAGTAATCCATCCCTACTCTGAAGTATAATGTCACTTTATAACATGATCATGTAACTTCTTGCATGTGTATGTATGTGTCTATTATCATGCTTTGTTCTATTTAATGTGTTGTAAGCTTCTTAGAAAGAGAAAAGTTTTCGTTTTTACACATTATGGTATACCTACATTGCACAGAATAGAAATTAATTAGGAAGGTATAAAGTAAATATCATGTAAGTGAAAAAAATGCAGTATTTAAAATTTACTTTAGACTCTTCTCAATGATTACTATTGCTTCATAGATAGAATACTAAGGAAGGGAAAATCAAAAAAGTAAGTTGTAAGTGAAATTAATACAGAATTTCCTCATAAAAAAATGAAAGAGAAAGAATTCTAGAATTGTTGAATTTTTTTCTGATTTTAAGTTTAGTTGTCAGAATGAGATATAGACTTAATGCATTTAGCTTCCTTTACTCTTACCTGACCAAATCTCATAATTTCCAGGAGTGTAACCAGTAGAAAACAAGAAAACAGAAGAAAAGCATTTTTTTTTCCCCAGCAGGTTATGAAGAGATTTAAGGTATGCTATTCAGCTTTTATTTCTGCTCCAGTGCAACTACTGAGGCTAGCTTTATCTGTAAAGTTGCCCATCATCAATAGCATTTCCACAGATGACCCAGTACATTTATTTTTCACTTGTCACAGAGAATCTAGAGCCTACTTTAGACTTGCCATTTTTCAGTTATGAGTAAAGCATTGAAGCCTGTTTCATTTATCCTTTTTCTTCACAAGCTTACTGTTTGTAAATCTCTGTCATTTATAGACAACTCTGATGACAAATATATGGTTACTAGTGTTCAGATTTCTCACTGAGCTCTGTTTCAAGACAACTGATGTACTGTACCCTTTGTACATAGAATAGAAATTATAAAAAGGCACTAGATAGAGTAGTACTTTTAAGAATGACATACTGAAAATTTTGTCACTGGATGCTCATAGATCCAATTCAACTCTTTTTAAAGATAAGTACTAATAAATACATGAGTGAGTCTATTTAGCACTCTTGATTCTACAATTATATTATAGAAAACATTTTATCATAGTCACTTCTAATATTTCTATCCATATATTCAAAATTTCTTATTTTCTAACTTGTAATGAAGGAGAGAAGGCAACATGTTGACCTACTGATTAGAGAAAGGATATTTTCAATGTATAAATGTTTATTATAATTCATCAAATGTATGAAATTTTGTATCATAAATTTTGACATTTATTTAATAGTTGCACATCATTCAAATAAAATAAAAATATTTATGTAGATGCTTGCAAACATGGAAGACTGTAACCACAAAATAGTTAGACAATGAATACTTTTTGAATAAATGAACACTAATCCAAATTATTGCTTTCTACAGTGTACTCAAGAAAGTATATTGTTCCCTCAATACTATGATCCATAACTCAAGATTCCATGCTAAAATTAATTAAAATTATAATTTTTTAACCTCACCGTAATGTGGGAATAGTTGCAAGTCAAGTCACTATCACTGCAAATGGTGATACCATCACACGTCAATAAAAGGCAATTTGTTTTCCACTTAAACAGCAAGAATTCTCACATTTAGTGCATCAACACATTTTGCTCCCATGGATAACCTGGAGTAATTCCTGATCTCAAACTGCCTTCCAAATTATCAAAAAAGGATAAACTAAAAGTTTAGTTTCAATGTCAGTATCTCATTAATTGACTTCTGTAATATTGTTATTAGTTCAAAGTGTTTGGCCCTTTACCACCTGCCTTTTTATCTACAAAGGTATGTGAATCCAGAGAAGTATGCAGCTTTTATGAAATACTCTGCAGCTAGTGTGAAAAGGTTGACACGAAAATCTTAAACAGACTGGATATTCATATCAATGGAGTCTGAAAAATGCATCTTAGTAAGATTTGAAACTTACTGCAACTGCTAGTATTATTTCCAAATTTCATTAATGATGTAAAATGTGGTATAAATAAATGATTATATCTCTGGTTCAAGTCTGTTCTCACATTAGTGTATTTTTTTGTTTTTCTTTTGTTTTTGTTTTTTTTTTTGTAGTATGCAGGCCTCTCACTGTTGTGGCCTCTCCCGTTGCGGAGCACAGGCTCTGGACGTGCAGGCTCAGCGGCCATGGCTTATGGGCCCAGCCGCTCCACAGTATATGGGATCTTCACGGACCGGGGCACGAACCCGTGTCCTCTGCATTGGCAGGCAGACTCTCAACCACTGCGCCACCAGGGAAGCCCCTTACATTAGTGTTTTTAATGCAACAGATATTTAGAAGTTTGGATGGTCAATAAAAGAATAATTAAAATTATTCATTCTCGAATTGTGATGTTGACCAAATATATTTTGTACTTCAACAATTTAATTGTGTTAATGAAATGAGTCCCCTAACATACAGTGTAGCTTATTGCTGTGCATTTACTTGAAAATTAATATTTTTCTCATCACTCTTCTGAAACTGTTTTATTCAAGGTCACCAACATTCTACATGTTGCCAAGTGCAATCATCAAATCTCAACTGTAAATTTATTTTATTTACCAGAAGCTTTTAACATGGTTGATTATACTCTTTTTTGTCTTTCTCTTCCCTTACTCCTTTACTGTTTTCTGCTCCTTTCTTTGATTTCTTAATTTTGGAGTGTTTGTATGCCTTAGTCTTTATCCTTTTCTCTTGAAGATCTCCTCCACTCTCATGGTTTTAAATATCATCCATGTATTGATGATTTTTGTGTACGTGTATGTGAGAAATTTTTCTTAATATCAGAGAATATTTTTCAGAGAATTATTTGAAAATATCTAAGGTATATAAGACATTGACATCAAACCCTTAATAAATTAACACAGCTAAAGTTTATTCTTTCTTCATACAAAGCATACTACTGGTTTGGGTGACTCACCAGGGCAGCTTTTATCCATAGGTGGGCTTAGAATCCCAGGTTATTTTTAATTTAAAGCACCACCACATGAGCCCACAGTTCCCATGAGGAGGCTGGGGAGCTGAACTCAGACAATTAAATCATCCTACATTTGATCGTTACAAATTATTTCCACTAACGTTTAATTGGTCAAAGTAAATTATATGGTCATGACTAACTTCTGCTTGATGGGGAAGTGAAACCTCCTGTGTACCTGCAACTATAGAGCTAGATATTGATAAACAGATAAAGTGCCTATGAAAGATGCCTCTGTCAGAGGGATTTCTTTTATTAAGGTTTAATATGTTATTAAACGCTTTGAACAGTGCCTGGCACAAATTAAACACAAGTATTTGTCAATAATTATTATGATTTGAGGCAGACAATCATAATTCTTAGCAGACAAGTTGAAGAAACAATCAGGATAAAATTCCAGGTAGTGAGTCAATAATATAGAATAAAGAGCTGTCAATTAAGAAAGGAAACCAGTAGGTTAGCATCTGTTAGAGAAAAAAACACTTAGAAGGACTAACGTCTGAAAGAGAGGACACATCTGAAGTGATGAATATAGAAAAAAGAAAATTTTAAAAGTCAAAGAAATATATTAGCTGAAAAATATAATAAAGATTTTTCCTGACAATCTAGGTACTATATCTAAAATCCATTAAATTTAGCCATTATGGAGAATTATACTCTTGTACTCTGCTGATATGAGATACCATGAGGTAACAAAGAAGACTAGCAAACTTCCATTACATATTATAAAATCCCCATTATTAATATGTAATTATGCAATAATTAGAAAAAAGATCAAAAGAGACAGAAACTGAAACTACTGGCTTAATAAAATAAAAGAGTAGATTCTACTTACCACCTTCCTTTTCTATTCTGCATATAGGTAAGCTTTGTATCTTCACTCAAAGTTATCCCCAATAAATATTTGTTGATAAATGTAAGAAAATAATTCACAAGGAAGATGGATAGTAAAATAGGGTTAAAATCTATAAAAATTCATAGTAAAACAATCAAGATAAAATGATATCAGATTATTGGATGATTACATGAATGAAGAAAGACCTTATGTTTACTGTCTTTACCTCCATTTTTACGAGTATTATTAGACATACATCCTGAGAGAGCAAAATGTTCAAACCCAAACATATAATAAAAATATCCTTGGAGGCAGTGGTGGTTTTAATTTTGAGAATATTCAGAAAAGGGAGGTAGATGGCAAATCTTTTGGGAGAACTAGATGTAAGAAAAAAAAGATAGTAAAATGAGTAGTTTCTAACTTATGTGCCCATCACTTCTCTATGAAAAAAATCACAAGTCAATCACACTGCCACCACAGCAATTATTTTAAACGTCTGTAGCACAAGCCAAACCAGAATTAAAATAATCCCTTTGAAGGGTAATGATCCTCAGTTAAAGGGGGTATAAAGAAATTTTCAAAATTGAGTAGAAATAGAAAGGTTACTGCAAATTGATTATGATCACTTCCATAATACAAAATGTTCACACTGTTTTTAAAGGGGCATGATAAAATATGCTGTAATCCCTTGACTTCTAAAAAAATCCCATTTTAGATAAAAGTAAGACTCTTTGACTACGGATATTTGGAGTTATAGCTTAGCTCAAAAACTTGAAGAGCAATATATGAGATGACTCCAAACATATCAAAGGTCATTTTCACAAAAAAGATTAAACTTTTTTTCTTTATCTACTCCAAAATCCAAAAGCAAGGAAAGTTACAGTAAAGAGCAAGCTTCTTTCTGCAAGATGTTACTAAAAGTAATTTCATCTGGTAAACATCCTTTGCTTTGAATGAATTGGGTCTGTACTTTGCAGGGGTGGTCAAAGCTACACATAGCTAAACCTGAATTTTAATTAGATACATTTGGTTTTTTGGGCTTGTATTTCTCCTCCTTTCTCCACCTCTTCTTCCTCCTCTTCTTTTTATCCTTCTCATCTTTCTTCTTTTCTTCCTCCTTCTCCTTTTCACCATCCTCTCTTTTTAAATTTTTTTTGAGATAATTGTAGTAGCTCCCTATTTCCCTGCTTGAAATATCTCATAATCCATTCTTACATAACATTTAAAGTGTTTATCTTTCTTAATTTCTTTTTTCACTTTTTACTGTAGAAGTGTTCAAACATAATTAATGCAGTCTTTTACACACTGTTAGACTATGAAAGAGTTCACAGGTTTTACAGAATTGATATGTAACATGTTTATTTCAATACTTTAACAATCTTATTTCTCCCCTTTCTCATGGCATTTATTCCCTGACAAAAATGGATCTTCAGTCTTGGAATTTTCCACAAACTGTCATTGGCTCCTTCACAGAACTGTTTAACTTCTTTCTCCACTGAGGAATGTTTTCCTCTGAATGGGAAGTTAGATGCTACTATTTATTAGATTTAAGTTCTTTTATTTGGCAAGAATAATACACAAGTTGTGTGGTTTACAGTCTATTGTATAACAAGAGAAATTTCACAGTGTTATTTGTCCTATGTTCCAACAGTACCATTAGGTATTTTCAGCTTGATCTATTCAAAGTAAATTTCCCCATTTATCACTTAGCCAACAGCTTTAGCTTGTATTGATGATTATTGCATAGGTCTATTATGTCATTATAGGTTACAAAATAACAATGAAAACAATCTGCATTTTTAGATCCAATTTCCCTAAACATAAAAAGCTTTCCTGATTAATATTTGGTTAACCTGAAACATAGTTTACCAAGGAAAGCAGTATAAATATGTGAATCTTTCCTTTTTCGTGTCCCAATAAATTCTAATGGAGTACTACATTCTTCTTTAAGTATCATTATGGATCTTTGGAGCTATAGAGCTTTTATATCTTTTCAGGCACTGTAGGTGTTATTCTTTTTTGATGGTCTAACCCTGTCTCTATTAAAAGGAAGTTCATTCAAGTCCGTTAGAGTTCTTGTTTCTCTTTCTTCTCATTTTGTATTTTTCTTTTCCTTTGTAATAGATGTCTACAACATTATGTTTTAAAAAAATAATAATAATTTTGAGATCATTGTAGGTTTGCATGTAGTTGTAAGAAATAAGAGACATAGAAATCCCCTATACTCAGTTTCCCCCAATGGTAACACCTTACATATCTATAGTATGATATCACAATAAGGAAACTAATATTGACACAACCCATCCATCTTATTTTCTGTGTGCTTTTTACAAAACTTCAACCATCTTTGCTTTCTGTGCTCTCTGGCCCTACTACATGATCAGGGATCATCTGGTACATTCCTTTCATCTGTGCATCACACCTGAAACTAGACGCTATTCTAAGGGGTGCGAATGTTTTTAGTAAGAAATGTTGAAGACAATAATCTAGGAACTAGGGTCTTCACTGATACTAGGTTGTTATTGCTTCTAAGGCTTTTCAGTGTTTAGAGATAGCAAACATGCATTATTTTATTAAGAAAAATAAATTAGTTCATACTAACAGTTTCTCAAATAAAAGATTACAGAGTTTTGTTGTTGTTGCTGCTTAATATCCTTGACTTTACATTTCTCTCCTCTTTTGCTGATCATCTTGGGTGATGTTGACATTTACATAACATATTTAACATACTATTGTGATGGATGTTTTCTATTGTCTCTATATATTCACATTTTTACCATTCTCAACTCTACTCTTTTTCTCATTCAAAAGGCTGTCCCTTGCTCTCTAGCTGTTATTTGGTTTCCAGCAAATGGAAGGAACAGGGAAGAAACTGGAGAGTTGGAGGCATGTAAAATAGAGATATTACTCCTCTAGTCCTTAACTCACAACTCCAAGGAGGCAAACCTCACCACAGCTGTTTTCTTGGGTTTACACCAACTACGTCCCCCTCATGTCTTTCAGGTATAGGGAGTACATGGCTTTCTGTCGTTGCCAGTCCCAGATTACTTGGCCAACATATATTGGGTTTCTGACATCCCCCATAGCTGAAAATTGAGCTAAATAAACTTTTATTTTTATTCTGCTATATTCTGTCATTTGTTCCAGGTTATTACATTTTTTAAAAGACATAAAATATATATATTTTTTAAAAACATAAAATATTTCCCCTACCTTCCTAACCAACAGGTTAGTTGATGGAACAGACAAATACTTCCATGCAATATAGTAAATCAATTATAAAACTATGGATAAGCTGTTTTGAGAGCACAAAATAAAGCTGTTAATTCCACTCTAGAAATTCAGTGAGGGTTTCCTAGTGGTCATGTTCTTGAGCTATACTTCCTAAATCTTCCTTTATAGAGAGAAAGAAAGTTTTGATGATAATATATAACTTGTTATTTTCATAATGTACACAAAACCTAGAAAGTGTGTTGTACAGGATAGATTCAATAGATATTTTGGATGATTGACTAGTTGGGTATATTAGCACAAGTAATCAAATACTCAAAATAGTAAAGAGTTGTGTGTGTGTTTTAAACTTAACTGAAAAAGCCTCATTGTCACACAGTACTTCTTAGTAAATTTTACTGCCTTCTGCTGAATTCATCAGCAGAACATGTAACTTAATTATTTCTTTGTGCCCTTATAAATTGTATCTAATTTAGATTTAAATGACTTCAAATGAATGTTTGGGGGATTGTCAATGCCTATTCAAATATCAGTTAAATTTTACTTATGGGCCATGGAAAGAGGAATAAAGAAGTTCAAGGTTTAATACAACCATTCTTAAAAATACTTGAGACCGACAAAACGGTTAATGCTTGAACTGTCCATGAAGTTTTCTTTCTTTAATGGTCACAGGTCTATGGTTGAATACCTCCAGTTACTGGCATCTTATTTTCTTTGGAGACAATCCAGTGCATTTAATTTCAAGTCTGACATTCAGAAAATGTGTAGTGTTTGTAAATATACCCAAGCCTAATCAGATATAAGGAATAGGTTTGTCTACATAATAAAAATTTGTTATGCAGTCATTCCAATTGTATTTCAGATTAACTGTTAATATACAACTTCAAATCCTTTTTTTCAATTTACTACTTTAATAAACAATTTATTTTTTTATTTTCTAAATAAAAAAGTATCAGAAATATCAGGGCAAGTATTGCTTTTGAATTGAAATGAGGACTAATTTAATTCAAATTTTCATATTATAGAATCAAAACATTGTACATCTTACTTAAAATATCAATAGTTATTCTAGAATAAATTAGTGGTTTTCCACTCAAGCTATTAATATTTTCAAGCATAATTAAAACACAGTTAATAAGAGAAGAGTAAAATATTGACTCAATAACCAAGAGAGATAATTTCACTAATAACATGCAGTAACATCCTTTGGTCCCATACTTGTCTCTATTCTATCTTTTTTACAAACATTAAATTAAAGTATGGTACTGGCACAAAAACAGACATAGAGATCAATGGAACAGGATAGAAAGCCCAGAAATAAACCACACACCTATGGTCAATTAACTTATGACAAGGGAGGCAATAATATACAATAGAGAATAGACAGTCTCTTCAATAAGTGGTGCTGGGAAAACTGGCCAGCTCTAACACCTTGTACACAAATAAAATCAAAATGTATTAAAGACATAAATGTAAGACCAGATACTATAAAACTCCTAGAGGAAAACATAGGCAGAACACTCTTTGACATAACTCGCAGCAAGATCTTTTTACATCCTTCTTTCTCCTACAATAATGGAAATAAAAACAAAAATTAAAAAATGGGACCTAATTAAACCTAAAACCTATTGCACACCAAAGGAAACCATAAAAATGAAAAGACAACCCACAGAATGGGAGAAAATATTTGCAAACAATGTGACCAACATGGGATTAATTTCCAAAATAAACAGCTTATAGAGCTTAATATCAAAAAAAACAAACAACTCCATCAAAAAAATGGGCAGAAGACCTAAATAAACATTTCTCCAAAGAAAATATACAGATGGCCAAGAGGCATATGAAAATATGCTCAACATTGCTAATTATTAAGAAACGCAAATCAAAACTACAATGAGGTATCACTTCACACCAGTCAGAGTGGCCATCATCAAAAAGTCTACAAATATTAAGTGCTGTAGAGGATGTGGAGAAAAAGGAATCCACCAACACTGTTGGTGAGAATGTAAGTTGGTACATCTACTATGGAGAACAGTATGGAGGTCCTGTAAAACACCAAAAATAGAGTTACCATATGATCCTGAAATCCCACTCCTGGACTTATATCCAAAGAAAACTATAATTCAAAAAGATACATGCATCCCAATGTTCATTGCAGCACTCTTTACAATAGCCAAAACATGGAAGAAATCTAATTGTCCATCGACAGATAAATGGATAAAGAAGATGTGTATACACACACACACACACACACACACACACACACACACACACTGGAATATTATTCAGCCGTTAAAAGAATGAAATGCCATTTGCAGAAACATGCATGGACCTAGGACCTAGAGATTATGATACTAAGTGAAGTAATCCTACCAGAGAAAAACAAATATGATATGACATCACTTATATGTGAAATTAAAAAAAAAAAGATACAAATGAACTTATTTACAAAACAGAAATAGACCACAGACATAGAAATAAAACTTATGATTACCAAAGGGAAAGAGAGTGGGAATGGATAAATTAGGAAGTTGGGATTAACATTTACATACTACTACATATAAAACAAATAACAACAAGGATCCACTGTAAAGCATGTAAAGCACAGGGAAATATACTCAATATTTTTTAGTAACCTATAAGGGAAAAGAATCTGGTATATATCTATCTATCTATATATATATATATATCACTGTACTGTACACCTGAAACTAACATGACATGTAAATCAACTATACTTCAATAAAATAAAAATAAAATAAAATAAAAATTATCATCAAAATTATTGCATTTTGCTGAGGTTTATAATTTATTAAAAGTCCATTTTGCCATAAAAACCCAAGATATTTCTGACACAACAGAAGCTAAAGGCTACTTTTTTTGTTTGTTTTACAGGACCAGGACTTGCAGGCTACTTATATAGCAATCATGTATGTACTTGAGAGATGTGTGTGTATGTGCGTGTGTGTGTGTGTGTGTGTGCACTCACGAGTGTTCATGTTCAGAAATATTCTCATCATTTTTAACAGCTTTGGTATATATATGGAAAAATTTTTATACTCAAGCCTACCTTGTCAAAACCACTGGAATACACTTATTTCATGCTCCCATGACTCCTGTCCCCTAAAATAATATTTGCTTTGTGGAAAATAGTGTTGCTAAGTGTGAGTTCTGAGGATAAATGATATCCTTGTGAAACAATGTCCTCAAATTCAGTCATTGACAAGTGTTTTTGTTTGTTTATTTGTTTGTTTATACAAGGGAAAATAAATTCATTCAGAGCAATAGAGTAGTTTTCTTCTGGTAAGAAAGTTCAGAGATATTTGGAGGTTCCAGATTCTCAGCCACGTGGTCTATATTCCTAGGAGGATAATGGTAGATACCTAATTCTAAATCTCAGCAAACGTTTTCAAAGCGTATACATATCAACAAGGGGGACAGATGAAACCAGCCGTAAATAGAAGGTCTGAAAACTTCTGTCTATGTATAATAGAGACAAAAATATCTCATGATAGTTTTGTGGAAGAGTTTCTTGTCAGAACTGTGGTCTTCAGTAAGGGGGTGGAGCCAAGCAATGATATTGTAGCAAGGAATAAATATTCTTCAGTGTCCTACCTCTGCCTCCAGATGACTGAATTCACCCAAAAGCTGGAAGGCAAAGAAGCATGTTGGTACAGTCCATATGGGACAGCCTAATCCCAAACCAGGGCAGGAGGAAGAGGGTGGGAATTGGATCTGGAGGGGCAAAAGAGAGGTATTCAGTCTACACATCTAAAACCAATTTAAGTTACTGTGACACATACTGCTGTGTGTTAACTAAAATTTCTGTTCTAGAGTTCCTGAGCACATAGGTAAACCACATTTCCCAGGCTCCCTTCATGTGGTCATGTTACCTTGTCAGACTGAACAAATAAAAATACAGGAGATGCATTTTAATTTGCATTTGAAATAAACAGGTAAATGTTTTTAGCTTAGGTATGTTCCATGAAATATTGGGGACACACACAATTATACTGAAAAATGTATTCATTCCTCATCTGAAATTTAAATATTACTGGTGCCCTGTGTTTTAGCTAACAATGCTAGATCAATAGAAAGTGGATTGAAGTAATATTAGACTGATTTGCTGGTAAGTAGGCACTCTGTAAAATAAGTAAATTAATGACACTGATAATAATAATTAATAATGATAATAATAACCTGCCTTTGTGGAGTTAGCATATCTCTGTGGTTTAAATAGTCTCAGTATGGCTAATTTCAAACTACCAACATAAACTGGACACAGAGTTGGAAAGAGACATGCACAGTTGGCTCTCATGAAACTCTACAGGCCAGCTTCAAGACATCACTGAATATACATTACTTTTAATCCTCTCACTTCAACAAAAGCTTTGTACACAGCCCTCCATTCCCATTTCCTCGTCTAGCTGGCAGAAATGCAATTAAATCTTCAGGATAAACTTGGGAGCCATGAGGAGAATATAGCAAACATCCACACACTGGAACCTGCCTTAGTGCTATGTCATCTCTTGGAGGTGAGCTGTGGGATCAGATACACCTGCTTTGGAATTTGTGATGTGAGTAGAAATAAACTTGAAGTGTGTGAAGTGACTGATATTTTGAAATTTATCCATTAGAGCAGCTAGCATTTATGTCATCCTGTAAGCTAGTTTTGTCATATGGATGGTGACATAAGCAAACATTAGTGACCAAAGTGAAAATTTCACTATTCTATACATTATTTAAAATATATACCAGACATTTGCTAAATGAGAAGCCTTGTACTAGATACAGAGGATACCACAACATTTGCCTTAGAGAGTTTAGAGAAACTTTAGAAAGTGTAGAAGCTTACAAAAACATAGTATGAACTATGAAAATCATTAGGAAAGTAGAGCGTTTTAGAAGCATATTGAAGAATTGAATGGTAGGACACAATATTCTGCCTTTCTACTTCCTGTGAGATATGCCTGGACTGGTAGCCTTCCGTTCCTGCCTGGCAAATTGCTGCTCATTATTCAAGGCCTAACTCAAACATTATCTCTGTACTTTCCAAATATATTTTCCTGAATACTTTCTATTTTGAGCAAACCTCACCTTTAACTGTCTTGTAATTATTTATTTCCATATTTAGACCTTATCACTTAACATTGTATTCATTTAGAACTAGATCCTGATATTTTTATCTTCATTTCATTTTCAGTGTCCCTAAAAATGGTTGTGCCGGTTGTATTTAAAAATAATTTCTGGTGCCTCTACTTTGCATGATATAGTTTATTCCAGATCTCCAGTTATACAGCCACTGTTGTCATCATAATTATTCTCAGGAAGTCAGGTTTCCTTTAGAAATAAGTTTCCATGTGGCCGGCTATGGTTTATCAGATTTTCTGAAATGTGTTTTCATGGTAGCTTTTCCTGTCAGTACTAGTCTAAGTGTGTAGATGAAGAAATAATCCATATAGTTATTGAATATAGTCATGTGGAAGCCATGCATTTCCCTCTGGGTTGTACTTGAGAATATGGATTGCTTCTTATTTTGATTCATCCCAAGACCTAGCCTAGTGCCTTCTGAATTTAAAATACCAAAATACCAAATAGGATTTCAAACAACATTTCCTCATCTATTTGTGCAATGCTATGCTAACATAATCAATGAGGTAAAGTCACACAAGAACCCTAGAGAATTGTCCAATGATGCTAGTCACATTTTGCAGAGCCTGGCAGAATTTGCTTTTCTCCCTGCTCTGTATCAGTATCTTCCCCAAGTTTTTGATGGTACACAGCTTTGACTGCTGCTCTCTCATCTGTTCCATCTGCTGCTCTCTTGTTTCCCAGCAGACAAGCCACTATACTGTGCCACTTTAATTTCTGCTTTAGTGCCCTTAAACTGCTTCTCCTACTTACCAGCCAGGCTTTAGCTCACCATAAAGCACCTGCTAGGGAATTCAGCTGCCGCACATGTGGCCAGCCTGGTGATTGTGGGATGCTTTCAGAAATAAGGTGAAAGTACTTGTGGAATTGAGGTCAAAAGCCTCCTTCATTTTTTTCGGCAGTTAATTGACTGTGTTTCGTTTAGTAGGAATGTGAGTTATAGTATGCTATTGTTCACAGGGTCAGGGTCGGAAGTCAACAGTTTCTGACACTGAAGTCTCTAGCTTCATTAAAAGACCAAGCTAAGGCGACAACCCACCTGTTCAGGTTTTTAGTGCCATACACCTGTTGATGGCATGTGTTTATTCTGTCAAGATAGGACATAGCTACAATGTAAACCTATCACCTACTTCAGGTGTGGAGTTAATTCTACAGCTGACATGTTTTTCTTCCAGAGTTCCTGCACAGGTCCTAACCTTAGATAATTAAAGAGGTTACCGTATGTCAGTCTTTGTGTTTGACTGAGCTTTGTATATAGTGCCACCATAGATGGCTGAACATTCCATTAAAATGTGAATGTAACTTCTTTTGATAACATAGAGTGGACTCAACTAAGGGAATCAAGTACAAATATGCTGGCAAGATAAAATGGTATATTTATCTATATTTACCTTACATACATATTTTTGCTTTAAAGAAAAATATGATTCATGATTCTCAAGATTATTGTCTCTTTGATATTTGTTAATAATATTTATATTTAATCGATTCTTTAAAATAAATATTCTCTTATTGAAATGTAAACAGAATCTAGTTTAGTTGTGTTTTTGCTAATACACATATTTCCTGGAAGAAAAAAACAGGAAACATTTCATCGTTAGCAAGCTCTACTCCTGAATATGAATCTAAAAGATTCTTAGATGTTTTTCAAATCAGAGCTTTTATCTTTAATTATATAGAAATCGTACTAAAACAGGAACTCTCCAATTCTGTAATAATGACAAAAAATGGACATATTACACCAGAGGGTTTTTCCTTTATTTTCTACTTATTTTTTTTATGATTAAAAAGATCTGTAATTGTTTCTGTACCTTGTTTAAAGAATTGGTTATACAAAGAAAATTCTATCTTAAGAGTTTAGTGATACACCTTCAGACTAAGAGGAAGCTTATATTTTTCAAGCCTCTGATCATTTCATGCTAGGATATGGTAAGATGCAGGTGCATGTTAACAACAAGGAAGTTAATCTTCTAAAGTAGATGATTTTCAAACATTATTTTTCATCTAGGTATTCTTTCTTCAAGGAGTTCTATGTGAAAATATGAAAATGTATAAACAGATAAAAGACAAGCTGCCCTGTTCAAAGGCAATGAAGCTACAGAAATCTACAAGCTAAGCCTTCTGCCAACATTCTGTACAAACCTATCACCTTCCATTAGTGTGTCACACACACACACACACACACACACACACACTTATCTCTCTCTGTGTATCAATCTATTTAAATAGAGATATCTAGATACAGTTATCTAGATAAAGGATTGATAGATAGCTGTAATATGTAATCAATGCTGTGAATGGAGTCAGAGAATTATGAAATACCATTAATAAAAGCTAGTTATTTTAACTGTCATTTTTAAAAAGTAATCATTTCATGGGAGAAGAAAAATGATTCAAATACAAATAACAGGACTTTTAAGAACATAAGTTCAAAGAAAAAAATCCATAAATATGTAACAAGAATAGACTTAGTTAGGCTAACATTGTCATTTTTGATTTTAAAGCTCATTATTTGTGTCAGTGGAAATGCAAGTACCAAAGTTGTTCAATGTTGTATGATTGTAGGCTTAATATAGTGATTATTTTCAGAACTTCCCACATTCTAATCTTAGGTTATAATTACTTTCCACTCACAAGTTCATTATATCTCTATTTTGAATAATTTATTTTATTTGTGATTTCTGCTGAGCAACTGTTTTTAATTTATTATGCCTCAAAATTAAAGTTTTACCCAAGGAAAAATGATGTTTTATTCATTTTATAGCAATGTTGTATCATATTTCTACAAATACTTAACAAATGTAGTTTGCTGTACCTGACCTGCTAAACATTTCAGAATAATTTGTCATCGTTAAGACAATGACATAAGGTATTTATTTAGTATCTACAATGTGACAGGAGCAGAACATACAATTTTATCTAATCCTTACAATTTACAATAGGTAAATATTTTTGGCCAAAATTACAGGCAAATAACCTTAGAGGGTTTAAGTGACTTGCCAATAGCCACAAAACATATATATATATTGTAGCCCAAGTTTAGCTCTTAAGTTTTAAATACTAAATCTTAACAATTATGTACCTGTTTATGGCATTTCCCAATTACTGTTCAATGTCAATAAGATTATATAAAAAGGTCCATATATGTCTTTAATAAAAATCTTTTATTAAATACCCAAAGGTTAACTATGAAGAATTAACATAGTGCACTCATGAGGATTGACTTTTGTATGATTTACTATAAAGGTGGCTTTGAAGGGAAAAGAAGAAGAGGTGTGCTGGAAAAAAATTTGCAGTCCTGGCTTAGACCATTTATGTTTAGGTCAACTTTTGTCTCCTACTACTTTCACCAGAAAAGCTCCATAATAGCCTAATTAGCAGACACCCAAAAATCAGTTTTTCTGCTTGAGGATTGCTTGAGGGGTGGGTGTCATGGGTTCATGTTACATCTCCATCCTGAGCAATGTTCCTTCTGTTAACTCATAACTGGCTTGTTTCACCATCTCTCTTTTTATAACTTTCAACTGTGCTGAATTTCAAGACTCTAACTCAGTGCTTGGTCCCCAGACCATAACCAGCAGCAACAGCATCTAGGAACTTGTTACAAAATCATATTCTTGGGGCTTACCCCTGACCTCCTGAATTAGAAGATTTGGTTCTGAGGCCCAGCAATCTGTATTTTAATTAGCCCCCCCAGGTATATCTAATGAATGGTAAAGTTTAAAAACCAGAGTTCTAGTGTATGTAGAGATCCCTTGCTCCTCATGACTGCTGCTGCTATTCTATACAGCTGAAGCTCTAATCCACTTGATTCTTGGAGCGGACACCAGAGAAAGAGAATGTGCAGTGCTGTTCCTTAGCTAAGAAATAGATCCCAGAAGTCTCAAGATGCAGAAGGTCATTCTGTCTCCTCTCCTATTTCCACAATAAGACTAATCATAATTGTAGTTTCTATTTCTTCAGTTCCTCCTCTGTGCCTGTCATTTTGGAGCACATTTAATCCTCACAGTATAATAAAGTTTACCTCCTAGTATTTATTTGGGTCTCAGGTGCAGAGGTTTGAGATAATAACATTCCTTAGCTCACAGCACAGTACTGTCAGTATTCTTTGTTTACTTACTTCCTTTTATTCGTGTATCTCTTTCTAATCTCCATCTTCCCAGAATAAGCAAACATCTTTATTTGTTAAATGTTATAATCTTTGTACTCGTTTTGTAAAATTGGCAGAGTGGTTATTTATGTATATACTTTGCATATTTTTTAAACAGCTTAATTGAGATAGTATTCACCTGGTATGCAATTCATCCATATGAAGTGTATAATTCAATGGCTTTTAGTGTATTAGAGTATGGCATCCATCACTCCATCAGTTTTAAAATAGAGTCAGCTCTCTCTATACACAGATGCAAAACCTGTGGATACTACACAATTTTATCTAAGGGAGTGTGCACAGATTCTGGAATCCAGAACCAATCCCCTCCAAGATTGAGTGATGACTTTATTTTCATTACAACAAAAAGAAACTTTGTACACCTTAATAAAACTCCTGAAGCCACCATCCCAATCCCCTTTTCCAGCTCTAGGAATCACTAATTTATATTCTGTTTCTATAGATTTGCTTATTATGGACATTTCATGTAAATGGAGTCATACAATATGAAGTCTTTTGTTACTGATTTCTTTCACTTAATATAAGGTTTTCAAGGTTTTTCCACATCATAGAATGCCACAGTGCTTTAACTCTTTTTATTGCTGAATCATATATTATTATATGGATATACTACACTGTATTTATCTATTCATCAATTGATAGATACTTGAATTATTTCTACTTTTTGGCTTTTATAAATAATGTTGTAATGAACATTCATGTATAGATTTTTGTGATAATTTTTTTATTATTTGTCTGGAGTATATACCCAACCATTTCATAGCTGTTCATAATATTCATAATAAAATAGTATTATTTTATTCAATTTCTATAAGTTTGCCAGTAATGTCCATCTTTCATTGCCAATTTTAGTAATTTGAGTCTTCTCTCTATTTTTATTGGTAATTCTAGCTAAAAGGTTACCAATTTCCTTATTGTTTTCAAAGAATGACATTCTGGTTTTACTGATTTTCTCTACTGTTTTTCTTTCTATTCTTTATTTCACTAATATCCACTCAAATCCATATTATATACTTCCTTCCTTCCCTTTTGGGTTTAGTTTACTCTTGTTATTTTCAATGTCTTAAGATGGAAAATTTGGTTGTTAATTTTGAGATCATTCCTCTTTTTTTAATGTGAGCTTTTAATGTGGTATATTTAAACAGTGCTTTAGTGACATCTCTTGTATTTTGATATACTATGTCTTCATTTTCAGTCATCTCAAAATATTTTCTAATTTCACTTGTGATTTCTACTTTGACTCATTTCTTAGTTAGTAGTATGTTGCTTATTTTGCACTTGTTTATGAATTTCCCAAATATCTTTCTGTTAAATTAACCATCAATTTTACTTGATGTGACTGGAGAATATATTTTATATGATTTCAATGCTTTTAAATATTTTAAAAATTATCCTAGTAGGTGTGATGTGATACCACATTATGGATTTGATTTGAATTTCCCTGATGTCTAATGAAGTTAAGCATCTTTTCAAGAGCTTATTGTCCATTTATGTTTATTCTTTGAAGAAATGTCTATTCAAACGTTTTGTCATTTTTATGGGGTTATTTGCCTTTTTATTGTTGAGTTGTAACTAATTTTTATATATTCTAGAAACTAGATCCTTATCTGATATATTATCTGAGAAAAGTTCTCCATTCTTTGGGTTTTTCACTTTAATTCATAGTGCTCTTTGATAAACAAAAGTTTTTAGTTTTAACAAAGTTCAATTTACCTATTTTGTCTTTTGTTGTTTGTGCTTTTTGTGTCATATCTAAGAAAGCTTTACCTAACCCAAGGCTATGAAAATTTATACTTGTTTCCTTGTAAGCATTTAATACTTTTATCTTTTACTTTTAGGTCTTTGATCCATTTTGAGTTAATTCTTGTAAATGGTATAAGATAACAGTCCAACTTCATTCTTTTGCAGATGGACATCCAGTTGTCCCAGAAATATATGTTGCACACACTATTCTTCTCTCATTGAATGGTCTTCGCACCCTTGTTGATAGTCAATTGACCGTAAACATGAGGGCTTAGGAGTTGATTTCTGGACTCTCAATTCTATTTAATAAATCTTTATGTTTATTCTTTTGTCAGTACCACACTGTCTTGATTACAGTAGATTGGTAAAATGCTTTGTATTGGAAACTGTGACTCCTCTAACTTTTTATATTTCAAGATTGTTTTGGCTACTCAGCATCTTTTAATTTTCATGTGTATTTTGGTAACATCTTGTCCATTTCTGCAGAAAAGGTAATCGAAATTTTGATAGGGATTGTATTGAATCTGCAGATCAATTTGGGAATATTGGCCCTTCAACTATAATAAGGCTTCCAACCCATGAACACAGGTGTTTTTTCCATTTTATCACATATTTGTAAATTTCTTTCAGTAGTGTTTTGTAATGTTGAGTGTACAAGTTGTGATTATTTAAATTTATTACTAAGCATTTTATTCTTTTTGATGTTATGGTAAATGCAACAATTTTCTTGATTTAATTTTTATTTCCATATTGCTAGTGTTTAGAAATACAACTTAGATTTGTATGTTAAGCTTATACCCTACAACTTTGCTGAACTTGTTTATTAGTTCTAAAGTTTTAATAGCTTCTTTAGGATTTTCTATATTTAAGATCATGTCATCTACGAAGAGAGAAAGTAACTTCTTATAATGAAGCAAACAAGAATAAATTGCCAACACAAAATGAGCTAAAATCACAAAAGGCCTTGATAACCAGGCTGGATTGATCTGTTTATCATGTATAAAATAGTGTCAATTTTAACAAACTGTTTTTTTGTTTATGAATCTTTGTGTGATAAAAATATTATTACGCTCATTTAACATATAAGGAAATCTGAGACACAGAAATTGTCAAGAGCTTGCCAAAGATTACACAGCTACTAAGCAGCAGAACAGGGATTTTAATGGAAGGTCTATTCTATAGCCAATAACACTAACCATTCTGTAGTTCTGACTTTAAGAAGCTTCCTTGTTCGTAGCTTACAATAAATGTCAATTGATAATATTTCTCATGCTCTGTCAATTTTTTTTAACATAGTACTCTGAAGTGAATAGAGAAGTGCTAAAATAAATTTCAAGACTTTAGTGAAAAAAATTTATTGTATGAAAGAATCAGAAATAAACTAAAATTTATGAATATATGTTGTAATGGATTAGGCCTCTATGGGGCCTTCCCAGGACAGAGCCCTCCATGTCTTCTTCCTGCCTTTTGCCTGCCTTTTGTCAAAGAATAAGTTTAATCAGAGAAATGAGAAAATTCAGAAGCAAAGGAAAGCAATCAAATTAGATAAAATAATAATAATTTAGCCATTAAACAAAGTCAAGGACTTTAATTTCTCATCAAGAGCTATAAATAATATTCTTAGCCATATCCTTTGAGCTGTTTTGCAGATATTGAAAACCCCACCAGGTGGAAGAAGTTAACCACATGATGATAACACTGTAGCCATGACATATGCTGCTCCATCTTACACAATTCCAAGAACTGGCCTCAAGGAAATGGAAACAAACCAACCCTGGAACTGAAGATTAACTGTACTTAAAACAATCAAGATGATGCTGATTAGACCACTACATGACAAATCTCAAAATAATTGTCAGAGCTAACCATGCTGTTCTACACATAACCCCCTCCCTCAGGTTATGCACCCCTGAAACACCTCTTTAAGAGCTGTTGCCCCCTGATGGGCAGTGGGGAATTTGTTCTTTGGGACATAAATCTGCCTTCTCCCCAGTTTGACCTCCTGAATGAAGCAAACTTTCCTTTCCTACCAACACTTGTCTCTCAAGTATTGGCTTTCGAGCAGCAAGCAGCCAAATCTGAGTTTGGTAACAGTGTTATATGAACGAAGAATTGTTCTTCATTGAGATGTAGTCAACGTGCAATAAACTGTTCAGTAGAGATTTGGCAAATGTATACACTTGAGTGACCACTACCCAAAATAAAACATAAAACATTTCCACCTCCTCCCTCTCAAGTGCTCCTTCTTCTTCCCCAGGCATTTCTTTATCCAGTTAATATCCTATTTCCCAAACCACTATTCCTATACTTTCTAGAACCACTACATAATTTTGATAATCATAAAACTGTTTTAAGTTTGCCTGTATTTGGATCTAATGTAAACTGAATAACACTGTATATACTTTTATCTATCTGGATTATTTTGCTTAACATAATGTTTTTGAGATTTTGTGCATGTTGTTGTTTGTTCCTTTTGTTAATAGCTGATGAACTTTCCATTGTATTGGCTCTACCATAATCTATTTATTTAATCTTCTGTTGATGGAGAGAGTGTTTCCAATTTTTGGACACCATGAATAAGTATGCTCTATGAATTCGAGTATAAGTCTTGTTTTGTTTTGTTGTTTCTTTTTTTAACATTTGTTTGCTTTCTCCTCATGAACAGCTATCTAAAGTAGTTATGCCTTATTGCATTCCTATCATCAAGGTATCAGAGTCCCACTTGCTCCACATCATCACCAACATTTGTTGTTGTCAGCTTTTTTCTTTTTTCTTACCTTTCTAAGTAAAAAAAGCACACGCGCACACACACACACACACACACACACACACACAGAAAGCCTAGTTTCAGATTCCAATTCTGACATTTACTAGCTATGCGACCTTGGGAAATCACTTATCATCTCTGTGCCTCAGTTTCCTCATCTATTAAATAAGAATGATAATAGTTCTTACTAATATGTTGCTGTTAGATGTAAATGATTCATTATCCATAAAAAAAACATAGGATAGTCATAGGGCATTTAGTTGCTATATAATTGTTTGCTATTATTATTATAGTTGAGAGTTTTGGATGAACGAAAACAAGACTTGCTCAGAAATTTTGGGAAATTTGACAGTGTTTACAGTGGAGGTGGAAAAGATTTTAGGCTAGCAGGTGGATGATGTGAGTACATTCAGCATATTATTTGGCTGGGAGAAGTGGACGTTAAAGTGAAGAAAGAAGTAGTAGAACCTTCATTCAAATGTACTCCCTATCATAATGTTTCTTGAGTAGTTAAGTCTGGGACCTCTTTAGAGATACTTCTGCCCTATTAACAATATAGCTGCTAAATCAGTAGACCAGACAACTACTATCTACAAAAGAATTATAATTAGCACTCTTACACACATTATCACAATTATATAATGCATGTGAAAGCTTTTCATAAATTGCAAAAAGCTATACAAATGATATTAGTACCAAAAAGACTGCATTGGTGGGCGACACTGGTAATTTCTTTTACATTTTATGGACTTTTCTCAGGTTTCTTACATCTCTGTAATCATGAAAGCTCTCATTTCCTCCCCAGCTTTCTATCTACACTGATAGAAAGATCTCTCCTGTTGCTGACCTTTTTCTTTCTGTCTAGTCCCTTATCGCTCTCTGTCTCCCAGACATCTCTACTTAAATGTCTTCCTATCACATCAAATTCACTATGCCTAAGACAAAATGTCTGATCTTTCCCTTAAGCCATTTCTTTTGTTTCTTCCTCTCTGTTGAAGATATAACATTTTATCAGTATTTAAACATAGCCTTGAAAATACTAATCCTAAACACACAACAATGTATGTACAGATGTTTTCAATCACATCACAAAAAACTATATTTTTATTATCTTCATGCATGAACTTAACTAATTTTAACAGTGTCACTTGTGCATATAAATCAAAAAGTAAAAGATAAGTGTAGTTTTATCCTATTCTCACTGTAATGGATAATATTTTCATTAGTCTTTGAAATATATTACCTGAAGAATTCACCTTTATAAGGACTACATAAAATTTGTTACATCTCTTCTAAGAATGGAAATATTAAACTTTAAACATACATAAAGAAAAGATAAAGCAATTGAAATTGAGAATAGGGAGAAAATTGAGGTTTAAAAAGTTATTATAAGAAAATTCTTAAAAGACTCTTTTGAAAAGAAAGGGAACCAAGATTAAACATTAAGAGCCAATATTCCATTACTTTATTATATTAAACCAAAAATTTTCGGTCTTTTAGGACATGTTTAAATTTTCAAAACATTACTCTCTTTCCACAATATCCCAGTTAAAGTATATTGTGTTGCCAAATTTTGTCAACTCTATTGTTCACTTTTAATTTATTATTTACATGCAAGCACTATAGCAATCCAAAAAAAGGAGTAATTTTGGCTTCCAGGTTGCCAACAAATCAAAGTTTAGAGAAAATAATGCCTAAAATTTTTATCTTAATGGTCAACAATAATCTTGTATTTATTTAAAATAATTTATTTTTTACTAATATGTTTTATGCATTGTAGTTATGAGGGATGTACAAACTAATAACATACAGTAACTGTAACATATGGTATTAATAAAATGAAAATTTGGAATGATAATAAAAATGACATAGATGAAATGTCCCATTTCTCCTGGGGGGAGGATTAAATCTTTCACAGGTGACTGATACTTTAGCTTAAGTTGAGTAGGTTTAGCTAAAAGATAAGTAGGTTTTTCTCTCTACAAGTAAAGAAGAGAAGAGTTATCTAAGCTGAAGTTGTAAATTTTGCAAAGTGCATTAAATAATTAAAATAAAACTTTATGTAATTCAGTATAACTGTACTCAAGGGGTAAGGGATTGATACAGTAAGAAATAAGGCTAAAGCTATAGTCTGAGGTCAAATTTAGACAAGCTTTATCTTCTTTTTAAATAATTCTGAGAATTGTGTGATAAATAAACATATTAGTGATAGAGAGTTAGAAGAAAAACATCTTTCGCCATGACTCAATCTCTTGAAAGTGACAGAAGGTCCAGATCATGCAAGCTTAATGAACTATCACAACATAGGAATATATTTTCCCAGAACTGAAAAATCTAGAGTGAAGTTTGATTTCCAGCAAAGATAGTTCCACATTCTTACAAAAAAATTTTCATCCTAGTGTCAACTTTTCTGGGTGTTACTATAGTTTCCAGAGAGACTCTGAAAATACTTTCAAAAATATTCCCTAACAATCCAGACATAGTTAATACTATGTAGAACATCTTTTCCAATATTTGCTTATAAATTTTATGTGTGATTTACTTGGCTTTGACTGAGGCACATGCCCAGGCCTGAATCAATACAGCTGGAGAAATACAAGGCTCTAACTGGCCAGATTGGATTATATGCTCACTTCTGTAGCTGGTAGAGACATCAACCTTAATAATAAAACTGGTCATTCTTTAAGAGGAAAAGATAGGAAAAAAATGGCAGCTTCCACTTTCTATGTCTTAGAACAATCATTTTTGGAAACAAGTTACCATACTGAAAAAAAAACCTCATGAAGAGGCCCATGTGGAGAATGAAGGAGGGCCCACAGCCTGTCAGCCTGGCTAGGCTCTCTGGGAATAAGCAAGTGTGCATCTCCCTCTCTTGTGACTGAGCTGCCTTCAAAGTAAAACTTTTGGCTCTGTCACCCTGTTTTAGCTGATACCACATGGAGCAAAGTATCATTATCTTTAAGAAAAATCTCCCCAAAATTCAGATTCCTGAGCAAAATAAACAATTGCTGTTGTTTAAACCCATTCAATTTGAAATGGTTTGTTACAGAACAATAGATAACTAGAATGGATTTCTTGTACGTGGAAGTGGTATGCTGTCACCTGAAACCTAAAATATGTGACATTCTACCAGCTTGGATCAAAAAGGAAGGAGAGATTATAAAATTAAAAAAAAAAAAAAAGACTTTTAGATCCCAAACCTTCTAGAAGCAGGTAATAGGATTAATTGATCTCAGTGTGTCTGCAGTGAGCAGCAGCTCGAAGCAAGATCTTAGTTCCCTGCCTGAGTATTGAACCTGGGCTACATGGGTGAAAAACAGGGAATCCTAACTGTTAGACCTCTGAGGACCAGTGGCTAGAAGCAGAGCTCTGGCTCTTACCTTCTTTGGGAAAATAATTTCACAAACAGACCGAGATAGTAAAGCAAGCACAGAGTGTATTAGAAGCACAGTAGGTGTGGGAGAGCACACAAAGCAGCAGTTTATTTCTGACAAAAGCAAATCAGAGCTATACACTCAAAGAAGAGTGTGGGCATCCTCACTAGTGAGGACCATGAAAGGGATGGTTTAGATCGCTTATATGGGGGCAGTTTTCTTTGTTCCCTCTGGCCAATCACCTTGCTTGTTTCCCATATCTGATCTGACTCAGGGCCCTTCCTAAGGTGCGTGTGTATCTTTTAGCCAAGATGGATTCCAGCGTGAGGGTCTCTGGGAGGTTGTCAGAACATATTATGGGCTACTGCTCCCTCCATTTTTGACCCCTGAGGGACCTTTCTGTGCATGTGTAGTTGGGGAGGTCTCCTTGATCTTAAGAATGAAAGATGTAGTCATATTATTGATATCTTTCTACTCCAGCAGAGCTTAGTTCCTCTCCACTCCTGCTGTTATCTTTTTCCTTGAAATGTCAGGGGGAGACAAGCTCCAATTGCCCATCCAGACAAACTCCAGCTGCTCAGCCTGGGGCCCCATCTACCCCCTACCTCATGGCTACTCATTTGCAAAATGGGCCATTACTATGGAAAGGAAGGAGGATAAATTTCCTGGGACTGAGTCAATAAGCACAAAGAATCATAGATAGTAAGATTGGGCCCTACTCAAAGAACCTGCAACATTAAGTAGAATTTCAGAATTTCTTAGACCCACGGCTTCTATATACTTTTGGCTTCCATTCCCTCCTTTTTCTACAATGGTAGTAAATATTTTGGTTGTCTTATCAATCACTACCCTACAGCTGCAACTTTGTATGCTAAATGTATGGGGGCAGACAACTGCTCCCTTTAATTCACATGTCTTCATATTAATATGAACTGCATCCAAGAAGCCTCGTTTATATCTAGACCTGATTTAGATGTCAAGATCCTAGGTTCAACAAGATAAACTTGGGGGTTGGGGCGCTGTGACAGGAGTGAATGTATTTTGTACATGGGGGAAAAATAGATACTTGTGGCTGGTGTGTGGTAGATTAAACGCTGCAAGTTCTTTGATATTCTTTCCCCAAAAGGAGTGGTCTATGTATCCAACAGTTAAAACTGTGTGAGCTCTGTAACTGTTCTACAATTAGAATATGACAGCAGTGATCCACTGCCAATTTGTGACCCCAGGACTTCAGACACTAGGAGCTGTCACTAGCTCTGTAGTTCTGAAGAATTCTGCATGTTTCAGGTTTCTGTTACTGTCTTTTGGAACCCAGTCACAATCCAAGTGGCCCCATAGAGAGAGCCTTGTGAAGAGGAATGGGGTCACTGGAAAATAACCAGCACATACTTACCCAATATGTGAGTGAGCCATCTTAGAAATGGATCCTCCAATCCCAGTTGAGCTGCCCTAACTGAAACCACATGGAGCAGAGATGAACCATCGTATCCAACCAACCATGTCCTGCCCAAATTGCAGATTCTTGAGCACAATAAATTATCATTACTCTTTTAAGTTACTACTAAAATGAGGGTAAATTGATACACAGTAAGAGATAATTATAACACAGGGTGGGACATATAGGACAAAAGATAAAAATGGGAATAAAGAAAAATTGGGGGACTGATAGGAAATATTCTAACTGGAATTTTTTTCTGTCTCTTTTTTTTTCCAATGTAAATCACCACACACACACACACACACACCCCAAAAGAGCAAAAGACAGAGCCAGACCTAGGAAAGGAATGGGCTCCACGGAATTGTTGAAGATGTTCAGGTATTAAAAATAAAGGTACTAGTATAAGATGAATCTATAGCATTGCTCTAGTAAAGAACTAATGGAACTTTGAAGATGACATCTAAAAACCTGAAGTTTTTATCTTCTTGCTAGTAAATAAAACAGGAAGTTGTAGTACTCTTGCCTATTATATACCTACTGAAGATTTGATATTCACTATTGCTGTTCATAGTTATTAAGACCTTTTTTAAAAAATTGAAATCAACATATTAAGATTGCTTACAAGGATGCAACACTAGGCTGTCGTTTCTGTGATATCCTTCCATGTGTTGTTGGGTTGGCGTGTGTTTTGTCAAATGGCTTCAACTGAGGAGGTAAAGGGAAGACCCAGACCAGCAAGCTCTGTCCTTGTGATACCAAGCAAAGAATTGCAGACTGCCCCTCCTGGCTTAAGTACAATGCAAAGTTTATTAAAGCTTAGTTACACTCTCAGTGGGATAGCAGGCTGTTTCTGCGAAGTAAAACCAGCACTTCTGTGCAGGCTTAAGGGGTGTTTATAAGGAGCGTTCTGCGAGGAGGCGGGGCACAATCATTGGTGAGTGACAGGGGATCATTATTTGATTGACAGTCCCAAGCTATGTAACAAGTTCATTTGGGGGCATGCCCTTATCCCTGATTCTCTAAGAACAGCCCACCCGGGTCGGGGAGGGGGGGCAAAATCACCTGCAGATTTTATTATAATGATGGTATAATGAGTTTGAGTTTATTATAGGTTATAAACCTGTCTGGTCTGGGCATGAATAGCCCAGGGAAATTCCCTCCTGGTACTGTGCTCCCTCTTTATCAGGATAAATTGCCCACCACATGACCATAGTTTCGCCCGTTCTGGGTGGGGTCAGGGGAGAGTTCCCACATGGTTGGGGTGTGACGATTATTCCCCTCTTGTCTTTTCACCACTGTCACTTCCTTGCTGCTAATGTCTGATTAACTACCTAACGCATGAAGTAAGAGGAAGCTTAATGCCTAAAGTGATTCAGTGCATTTACATAGGAAATCTCTGACCCAATTGTTAAGCTAACATTCCAGATATCATCTCTTTTCTTCACCACTATCATATTAGGTGCTCAATAGGTATTTTTTATTACATTCATTAAATAGAAAATTTGGAAAATAAGACCATGATCACTAAGCCTATATATCCACATGTATATGTGTGTGTATATATACATATACATATATATGTTTGTTTTTGTGTATGTGTACATACAGATATATATGTGTATATATATATATATACTATATGTAAATATTATATATATACCCCAATTTCAGTTATATAGTATAATGATGTTTTTTTAAAAAAAAAAAGAAACAACAGGACTAAGGTGGTGTCACTTGCCCTCAGGACAGAAAAATGAGATTTTATTGCAGTTTCAAGTTCTAGTAGGAATGGAATTCCTGCAATTTCCTGGTCAGCACTATTGAGGTAACCTTGTATAAAACATTCTTTTCTTCTATTTTGCTGATAACCTCCTTGTTCTGTCCCATTTCATAAAAAGCCTTTTATTTTATATAGCTCCTTGAAGTGCCCTTCTATTTACTAGATGGGGTGCTTCCCAATTCATGAATTGTTGAGTAAAGCCAATTAGGTCCTCAAATTTGCTTGGCTGAATTTTGTTTTTAACAGATTTGGTGGCAGAGATGGGATCAAAGCAGCCTTCTGGTAGCTTTGGGGACAAGAAAAGCAGTGGTGTTTCCCCATGAACCCTTTGAGTTCTCTGACTTTCTTGACATTTCTAAGGACCATTGGTGAATACCTCTTGGTTTGAGCTCTGCTGTCTTTGTATCTAGCCCCCAGGATAATTGACTTCCCTTTACAGGGCAGGTCAGCTCGAGCTAGTAGACATTTCTGCCTGAAGCCAAATTGACTTGACAGATGGTTTTGTCCAGAGCCAAGCCCTTAGCCTTGCATGCTGAAATTTCCAGGTTCCATAGAAATTGTTGGTGGATACTGGCTAGATTTGGACTGGGTCTGGGATCACACTAGTTATGCCAAACTGAGTCCAGTGGGAGGCTTCAGGTGAATAAAATTTTGTTTATTTGGAGTTTATTATATCTAAAGAGTTGGGCACACCACCTTCTGGCACACCTGTTTATTTTATATCTGAACACTGTGATCTCAGAAGCTATAGGTATTTATGAAAACAACAAAACCTTTTTAAGCTTGTTTTGTCTCCTGAGAGCTTGGCCTGGTAGCCATCAGGTTGGGGGCTCCAAAATATGGTTGAATAAAAATGCAAGTTATATCCCATTTATGGCTAGAGATGACTAGACAGACATTTGGGTTGAACTGCATTTGTAGCCTGGGACCTATCAAACAGCTCTAATGGGGAATTTCAATGGCAGTTATGGGGAACATTCTGAATAGATAAGGTCATTTAAGAAGTGCACTTAGAAGCAAGGGCTCCCAAATCAAACAAATAGAATGGGACACATATTATTTTAATTAGTATGCACAAGCCTCTAAAAGTTCTTGAAATCCCAAAATAGCTTCTTCGAAGGATTCATTGCAAAAAGCTAACAAAAAAGTAAAAATAAAAGAGATAAAAGCAAAGCTGAACTCAATTCTTTGGGAAATTGGAAACAACTATGTGTCTTGCAGATCTCTGCTGGTTGAAAGGAGTGAGGAGTGTCTACAGAAGTTCAAAGTTCACCTGACGTTTCTTTGGCCAAACCCCCAACCCTCCCCTATTCCTCTCAAAATGCTTGAAAAAATCAGGACAGGGCTTCCCTGGTGGTGCAGTGTTTGAGAGTCCGCCTGCCAATGCAGGGGACACGAGTTCGTGCCCTGGTCCGGGAGGATCCCACGTGCCGTGGAGCGGCTGGGCCCGTGAGCCATGGCTGCTGAGCCTGCGCGTCCGGAGCCTGTGCTCCGCAACGGGAGAGGCCACAACAGTGAGAGGCGCGCGTACCACACACACACACAAAAAAAATCGGGACATTGGAAACAGAATTGTCCTGCAATTAATCTGTGTTTTTGTGATGCAGATTTCCTGCCCTCTTCCCCAGTCTTCTCTAGGACCTAAGAGTCATTCTTTGAAATGCAAGCTTTAAGAAGAGTTTTTTTTTTTTTTCATAAGGAAGAGAGAGAGAGGAGGTATTTGGAAATTGCACTAATGAGAAATTTTATAAATCTTCCGCACAAATATTAGTAACTATGTCTCTGTATGTATCTATATGTTTCTGTGCTTGCCTATATGTGTATGGTGTAGTTGTGTTATATTTTTATATCTCTAGATGGTATTGACAAAATTAATTAGTAAAAGAGCTCTATTTAGCTGGTTTGAAGGGAAGGATTGTAAGGATTAGGCATTCTAAACTTCTCAGCAATATGTCAGAAACTAACCCAAATGTTATTCAAATTCTCATGATCTGGGCTAATCCTCTGTTACTGAAAGCTAATTTAAGTTTATTAGTTTAATTAAAACAGACATCTTTAAAGTTAACATTAAATATCATGCATATAACGAACTTTTATTCAACCTGGATTTACTTGTCATACTCATGTTATCTTTGTAGCAAAATTTGTCAGCAAATTAATAGTATTATAATAAATAATAATAACTTAGAACAAAGGCTGATTTTATCTAATGTCTCATATAATTCTCATTGGTAATCCAAACGTGTTGAGAGCAAATGATTTAGGTACATGTAAGTGGAATAAGAGTTTATAGATAAACTTTTTAGCAACAATTATATTTTATGGTATGTGTACTTAAAAATAACTTCTGGGCTTCCCTGGTGGCACAGTGGTTGAGAGTCTGCCTGCCGATGCAGGGGACATGGGTTTGTGCCCTGGTCCAGGAAGATTCCACATGCCGCGGAGCAGCTAGGCCTGTGAGCCATGGTTGCTGAGCCTGCGCGTCCAGAGCCTGTTCTCCACAATGGGAGAGACCACAACAGTGAGAGGCCTGCATACCACCAAAAAAAAAAAAAAAACTTCCAAAATATGTTTGGTGACTAAAAACTTTAGAGTTTTGCCTAATTATTTCCAAATAAAATAAAATAGTGTAACATTATGTACTGATCATGAGTTTATCTACTATTGAATTCCTATTGCAGAGATACTAAAGATAAATGTAAGTCTCTAATTAAATCTATCTTGTGTTGCATTGAAAGATTGCACTGTGAGAAATGTCTTTCTAGAAAGTATGAAATGTATTAATAAATTTACCAATATAAAAAATCACCAGTATGATATACATTTCACAATTGCTTACTTCTTAGTTTTCACTAGAAATTAAAGTTTCTAAAAGTTGAATTCTAATTAGTAAGTGTAATTAAAGTTACTAGAAATAATAAGGGAAACAACTATATATGCAAGGAAAGTAAGAACTTTTTGGCTAAGAAAGGTATGGGGTATGAAGATAGATACTTGTTAAGGGAAATGCAGGTGATTTTATCTAAACTAAAACTTTTGGTTACTTCAGAATGAGAAAGAAGAAAATGAAAGACAAACTATGGACATAGAAATTTGGGAAGGAGAGAAAAAGAAAGATAGAGAAAGAACCTTGTGTAATCAAGCCAGTTAAAATTAAATTGTTATTGTGGGGACTTTAAGAGTGAGCTTTAATATCAATAGTGTACTTATGTAAAACTATAAATTAATTTTCTTTTCTCCCCTAAAAGGACAAATTATTATTGGATTATTGCTCTACTCTTGATAATAAGAAATTATGAAATGTTTATCTTTACCTTTTATAGTATTCTGCCTAGAGAACAAGGATTCTGTAATTTTCCAAGATAATTCCCTGTATAACTTAAACTTAGTACTCCCAAAATTAAAAGAGTTAAGTTTTAGGGCTTCCCTGGTGGCGCAGTGGTTGAGAGTCCGCCTGCCGATGCAGGGGACATGGGTTCGTGCCCCGGTCCAGGAAGATCCCACATGCCGTGGAGTGGCTGCCCCCTTGAGCCATGGCCGCTGAGCCTGCATGTCTGGAGCCTGTTGTTCCGCAATGGGAGAGGCCACAACAGTGAGAAACCCGCGTACCACAAAAAAAAAAAAAAAAAAAAGAGTTAAGTTTTGCTCACAATTATGTAACATTCTGAAATGGCTGTCTTAAAATTGAGACTCATATCAAAAGGACTGAACCCAAGTATCAGGAAAATGCCCTCACTGACTTTCATGCAAAGGCAGCAGCAACAGAATCTGTAAAGATTATGGCACATGTGGATGAAGTCCATTCTGCTTTTGCAAAAAACTACCCTCATACCAGATTTTTGTCTTCGGATGTTCTTGTAACATGGCAAGAGTCAGCTCCTAAATCAGAGAGATTAAAGGAACAGCCAGGACTATGGGAAAACCAAGAAGTCTGCTGCATTCTTTCTGGCTCCTTGGCAAACCCCATTTTTCAGTTTTTGCATTTCTTCACCAATCATAGTGTATTTAAGAAAAACTATTTTTGTCCCTAAAATAACAGACCTCCTTTCTCTGGATCTTTTACCACCTGGACTTCATTCAAAGGCCACTTAGTATGAGGTTTTGATATGCTTTTGTTATCTTACACATATTTTCCAGACTCATTGACGATTTCCCCTGCCTCATGGGTGATACCCTCATGGTGGTAAAGAAACTTAGAAATATGTTTCCCTCTTGGGATATATCTTACACAATCTCCAGTGATCAAGATATCCATTTCATTGGGCAAATCACATAAGCCTTAACAAGAACCTTACAAACTTCTAGGAATTATCACTGTCCCTTTCACCCTCTGTAATCAGGCAAGGTTGAGAGAATTATTGGAAAAAATGTATTCAAACAGAAGAAAAAATAACATGGAACTAAATGAACATGGGACTAAAACAATTTATAATTTTGATTTTTTTCTGTTTAAAATTTTAATTTTTTAAATGCTTTTCCAGATTTAAAGAAATATTTTCTCTTAATCTATCAACAATTTGGTAAGATGTACTTCAGTGAACAAAGATGAGACCTTTACTTTTTCTCTCTACCTCATTATCCCTTCAGAATTCAGAAACTCTCAGTGAGTATTCTTTTTTTAAAAAATGTATTGAAGTATAGTTGACCAATGATATTATTTTAGTTTCAGGTATACAACATAGTGATTTGATATTTTGATAGATTATACACCATACAAAATTATTATAAATATTGACATGGTTCCCTATACTGTACATTGTGTCTCTGTGTCTGTGACTTTTTTATTCTATAACTGGTAGTTTGCACCTCTTTTGCCTATTTCACCCCTCCCTCCACCTCTCTCCTTTCTGATAACCCCTAGTTTGTTTTCTGTATCTGTGAGTCTATTTTTGATTTATTATATTTGTTTATTTGTTTTTGTTTTTTTAGATTTCACATGTAAGTGAAAACATTTGGTATTTGTTTTTTTCCTGTCTGACATATTTTACTAAGTATAATAACTTCCAGGTCTATCCTTGTTATCAAAAATGGAAATATTTCATTCTTCCTTATGGTTGAGTAATATTCCATTATATATATATCACATTTTATTTGTCCATTCATCTATCAATGGGTACTTAAGTTGTTTCCATTTAAGGGTATTTACAAACAATATGCCTGGTAAGGGATTAATATCCAAAATATAAAAAGAGCTCATATAATTCAATATAAAAAATTAAATGAGAAGAGGACATAAATAGACATTTTTCCAAAGAAGACATACAGGTAGACAAGAGGCACATGAAAAGATGTGTAACATCACTAATCATCAGAAAAATGCAAATCAAAACCACAACGAGATAACTTACACCTGTCAGAATGGCTATCATAAGAAGACAATAAATAACAAACGTTGGCAAAAATGTGGAGAAAAGGGATTCCTAGAACATTGTTAATCAGAATGTAAATTGGTACAGCCACTATGGAAAACAGTATAGATGTTCCTCAAAATATTATAAAAGAATTATCATACAACCTAGCAACTCCACTCCTGGGGTTTATCCATAGAAAATAAAAATACCAATTAGAAAAGGTAGGCACACTTCAATGTTTATATAGCAGCTTTATGTACAGTAGTCAAGATATGGAAGCAACCTAAGTGCCCATCTCAGTGAGTATTCTTATTTTCATGACAATATATTTATTTGCATAAATTCAACAAGAATCTGTTCTCCTTGTAACAGGACACCATTGGAAACATTGGCTATATTTCCAAGGCTTTGGCTGAAATTGCACTGCACGTAAAATTTGATGGCCTTGGTTTTGGCTTGGTTTCCTGGTCTCAGACTTTTGAGAGTTCAGTCTAAAAATCCTTATAAAAAGTATTAACAAAGCATTCTTAAAAAGAAATTATATAGTTAATCACTATTCTTGTTGCACTTATATAAAACATTAGGCCAACTTTAATACAAAAATAATTTATTGTGATGATCTTTTTGTGTGTGTGTGGTACGCGGGCCTCTCACTGTTGTGGCATCTCCCATTGCAGAGCACAGGCTCCAGACACGCAGGCCCAGCGGCCATGGCTCATGGGCCTAGCTGCTCCACGGCATGTGGGATCTTCCCGGACCAGGACATGAACCCGTGTTCCCTGCATCGGCAGGCAGACTCTCAACCACTGCACCACCAGGGAAGTCCTATTGTGATTATCTTTTGTAAAATAATGAGGGCAATGGTAGAGAGAAAAATTATGTTTGTATCTTTGTAGATATTATGGTCTAGTCCTGTTAATTGTCTTTGTGGTTTGTTATGTACCTCTAAACTAGACTAGATTCTGAATTCTTCTACTTTTCTTAAGTATCCATCTATGATTCACAAAACTAACATTTCTAATTTTCTCCCATCCTTCTTATTTGGAATCACTAACAAAAATAAATACCTTTAAATCTCCTTAGAGGGGAATGTACCACATCCTACTCACTACCCAGAAGGCAGTCAAACTTGAGGGACTTGAACCTTATATATATATATCACAACTGAAGAAGAAGACCTCACCCAGCACCTGGCCCTGTACAAAAGCTAGAGACCTCCAAATCAAATTGACAAAGAAGAGAAATAGCTAACATTAAGGTAGACTGCTTCCGTCCAAGACAATGGACATACTTTAACCAAACATGAAACCCTATCTCTTTCTTATCCTTTCCTTTACTCAAACATTGACCTGGAAATATAATGCCTTCATCTGTATATCCCAGGTTATTACTGGAAATGGGAGGCAAACTTTCAGACTGCTGGATTTATCATCAAAATTTTCATCTATCCTTAAGTATCTAGATCAGATTTGCCCCATTCATAAAGAGATCTCACAATCAGCACCAAGATCTGCAAGGCATTTAGAAAGACTTTATTTCAGGCTAGGAGGTTCTCTTTCTGCATGCACTAAAAACCTGACTCACCTTTGTCTTAAACAGGTAAATGTAGCAATCTCTGTGAATAAATCCATTCCCTGGTTAAGAATAGATACAAATCAGAATGTGATCAGAAACCTGTCCTTAACTCTTAAAGACATTGCAGATTCTGTTCTTGAGACATTAGCTTCACAGCAGAGATCCATAGACTCTTTGACCAAGATTGCTCTTGAAAATAGGATAGACTTTGATTACCTTTTAGCTGAGCAAAATGTACCTGGGCTGTTGCCAACACCACCTGCTGTACATGAATTGACACTTCTAGAGAAGTTAAAATGCAGTTACATAAGATCACTGAGCAATCTACTTGGCTTAAAAGGGTAATTCTTCAATGGAGTCCTTTTTTGAATTTTTTGAGGCTTTGGGCACATGAGGTGCACTCCAAACTTTGGGAATTATCCTGTTAATAATCGCAATTCATTGTATTCTCTCAAAAGCTTTAAATGAAGATTTGCAGCAGCTAGCTGCCAAGCAAACAATCCTTCTAAGTCTAGAACACCAGAAAAGAAACAGAGAGGGAATTCCCTGGTGGTCCAGTGGTTAGGACTCCATGTTACTACTTCCGTGTTATTACTTCAGGGTTCAATACCTGGTCAGGGAAATAAGATGCTGCAAGCTGTACTGTGCAACCAGAAAAACAAAACAAAACAAAACCAAAAAAAACTCTAATAAAAAAGAAAGAAGGAAAAGAAACAGAATGACAAATTTAAGGATTGTGAATGTGGAACTGTGACCTGTAAATGTCACAGGGATTAACCAAAGATGTATGACTTATGGATACCACACCAAACAATAACCAATCTGCAAAAACTATGGATCAGTAGCTGATAGTGGTGCTAATAACTTAAAATCTGATCACATCTCTCAGAGAGACTGAGAGTTTGATCAAAATGGGGAATTGTTTAAAAAATAATAAGAAGAAGAGAAAAGAACCAACCTGCTCAAGGTGAAGTGACTTGTCCCAAGAATGGCAAATCAAAACTTAATTACAGGAGGACCTTCAAGATGGCGGAGGAGTAAGAAGTGGAGATCACTTTTATCCACACGAATACATTAAAAATACATCTACATGTAGAGCAACTCCTACAGAACAGCTACTGAATGCTGGCAGAAGACCTCAGACTTTCCAAAGGCAAGAAAATCCCCATGTTCCTGGCTGTGTGGCTGACACAGTCTTGGCGCTTCAGACGGGTGGCAGACCTTAGCCTCTGAGCTGGGAGAGCCAAGTTCAGGATATTGGATCACCAGAGACCTCCCGGCCTCATGTAATATCAATAGGTGAGAGCTTTCCCAGAGATCTCCATATCAAGGCAAAGACCCAGCTCCTCTCAATGGCCAGTAAGCTTCAGTGCTGGACACCCCATGCAAGACAACTAGCAAGAGAGGAACACAATCTCACCCATTAGCAGAGAGGCTGCCTAAAATCATAGTAAGTTCACAGACACCCCCAAACACACCACTGGATGTAGTACTGCCCACCAGAAAAACAAGACCCTGCCTCATCCACCAGAACACAGGCACCAGTCCCCTCCACCAGGAAGCCTACACAACCCATTGAACCAAGCTTACCCACTGGGGACAGAAAACAAAAACAACGGGAACTACAAACATGCAGCCTGCAAAGAGGAGACCCCAAACACAGTAAGATAAGCAAAATGAGAAGACAGAGAAATATGTAGCACATGAAGAAGCAAAGTCAAAACCCACTAGACCAAACAAATAAAGAGGAAATAGGCAGCCCACCTGTGAAAGAATTCAGAGTAATGATAGTAAAGATGATCCAAAATCTTGGAAAGAGAATGGAGAAAACACAAGAAATGCTTAACCAGGACCTAGAAGGACTAAAGAGCAAACAAACAATGATGAACAACACAATAAATGAAATTAAAAATTCTCTAGAAGGAATCAATAGCAGAATAACTGAGGCAGAAAAACGGATAAGTAACCTGGAAGATACAATAGTGGAAATAACTACTGTAGAACAGAATAAAGAAAAAAGGAATGAAAAGAATTGAGGACAGTCTCAGAGACCTCTGGGAAAATATTAAATGCACCAACATTCGAATTATAGGGGTCCCAGAAGAAGAAGACAAAAAGAGATGGACTGAGAAAATATTTGAAGAGATTATAGTTGAAAACTTCCCTCATATGGGAAAGGAAATAATCAATCAAGTCCAGGAAGCACAGAGAGTTCCACACAGGATAAATCCAAGGAGACACACGCCAAGACATATTAATCAAACTATCAAAAATTAAATACAAAGAAAAAATATTAAAAGCAACAAAGGATAAACAACAAATAACATATAGGGGAATCCCAATAAGGTTAAAAGCTAGAAACTGCAAGCCAGAAGGGAGTGGCAGGACATATTTAAGTGATGAAAGAAAAAAACCTACAACCAAAATTACACTACCCAACAAGGATCACATTCAGATTTGGCAGAGAAATTAAACTTTTACAAACAAGCAAAATTAAGAGAATTCAGCACCACTAAACCAGCTTTACAACAAATGCTAAAGGAACTTCTTTAGCCAGGAAACACAAGAGAAGGGAAAGACCTACAATAGCAACCCCAAAACAATTAAGAAAATGGTAATAGGAACTTACATATGGATAATTACCTTAAATGTAAATGGATTAAATGCTTCAACCCAAGCACATAGACTGGTTGAAAGGATACAAAAAAAAAAAAAAAAAAAGGACCCATATATATGCTGTCTACAAGAGACCCACTGCAGACCTAAGGACACAAAAAGACTGAAAATGAAGGAATGGAAAAAAAAAATATTCCATGGAAATGGAAATCAAAATAAATCTGGAGTAGCAATTCACATATCAGACAAAATACACTTTAAAATAAAGACTATTACAAGAGACAGAAAGAACACAACATAAATATCACAGGATCAATCCAAGAAGAAGATATAACAATTTTAAATATTTATGCACCCAAAACAGGAGCACCGCAATTTATAAGGCAAATGCTAATGGCCATAAAAGGGGAAATTGACCATAACACAATAATAGTAGGGGACTTTAACACCCCACTTTCACCAATGGACAGATCATCCAAAAAGAAAATAAATAAGGAAACATAAGCTTTAAATACACATTAAACAATATGAACTTAATTGCTATTCACAGGAAATTCCATACAAAAACAAGAGAACACACTTTCTTCCCAAGTGTTCAAAGAACATTCTCCAGGATAGATCATATCTTGGGTTGCAAATCAAGCCTTGGTAAATTTAAGAAAATTGAAATCATATCAAGTATCTTTTCTGACCACAATGCTATGAGATTAGATATCAATTACAGGAAAAAAATCTGTAAAAAATACAAACACATGGAGGCTGAAAAATACACTACTAAATAACCAAGAGATCACTGAAAATAATCAAAGAGGAAATCAAAAAATACTTAGAAACAAATGAAAACATGACAACACAAAACTGATGGGATGAAGCAAAAGCAGTTATAAGTGGGAAGTTTAGAGTAATACAATCCTACCTCAAGAAACAAGAAACTTCTCAAATAAACAACTTAACCTTACATTTAAAACAATTAGAGAATCAAGAACAAAGTTAGCAGAAGGAAAGAAATCAGAAAGATCAGATCAGAAAAAAATGAAAAAAAATGAAGGAAACAATTACAAATATCAATAAAACTAAAATCTGGTTCTTTGAGAAGATAAACAAAATAGATAAATCACTAGCCAGACTCATCAAGAAAAAAAGGGAGAAGGATCAAATCAGTAGAATTAGAAATGAAAAAGAAGTAACAAATGACACTGCATAAATATAAAGGATCATGAGAGATTACTACAAGCAACTATATGCCAATAAAATGGACAACCTGGAAGAAATGGAAATTCTTAGAAAAGAAGAACCTTCCAAAACTGAACTAGGAAGAAAAAGAAAATATAAACAGACCAATCCCAACCACTGAAATTGAGACTGTGATTAAAAATCTTCCAAAAACAAAAGCCCAGGACCAGAGGCCTTCACAGGAGAATTCTATCAAACATTTAGAGAAGAATTAACAACTACCCTTCCAAAACTTTTCCAAAATATAAAGGAGGGAGGAGCACATCCAAACTCATTCTAGGAGGCCACCATCACCCTGATACCAAAACCAGACAAAGATGTCACAAAGAAATAAAATTACAGTCTATTATCACTGATGAACATAGATGCAAAAATCCTCAACAAAATACTAGCAAACAGAATCCAACAGCACTTTAAAAGGATCATACACTATGATCAAATGAGGTTTATCCAAGGAATGCAAGCATTCTTCAATATATGCAAGTCAATCAGTGTGATACAACATATTAACAAATTGAAGGGCAAAATCCATATGATCATCTCAATAGACGCAGAAAAAGATTTTGACAAAATTCAACACCATTTAAGGTAAAAACCCTTCAGAAAGTAGACATAGAGGGAACTTTCCTCAACATAATAAAGGCCATATATGACAAACCCACAGCCAACATTGTTCTCAATGGTGAAAAACTGAAAATATTTCCTCTAAGATCAGGAACAAGACAAGTTTGCTCACTCTCACCACTATTATTAAACATAACTTTGGAAGTTTTAGACATAGCAATCAGAGAAGAAAAAGAAATAAAGGAATTCAAATTGGAAAAGAAGAAGTAAAACTGTCACTGTTTGCAGATGACATGACACTATACATAGAGAATCCTAAAGATGCTACCAGAAAACTACTAAAGCTAATTAATGAATTTGGTAAAGTAGCAGGATACAAAATTAATGCACAGAAATCTCTTGCATTCCTATACACTAATGATGAAATATCTGAAAGAGAAATTAAGGAAACACTCACATTTACCATTGCAACAAAAAGAATAAAATACCCAGGTATAAACCCACCTAAGGAGACAAAAGACCTGTATGAAAAAATCTATAAGACACTGTTGAAAGAAATTAATGCATTTACAAACAGATGGAGAGATATACCATGTTCTTGGACTGGAAGAATCAACATTGTGAAAATGACTCTACAACCCAAAGCAATCTACAGATTCAATGCAATCCCTATCAAACTACCAATAACATTTTTCACAGAACTGGAACAAAAAATTTTTAAATTTGTATGGAAACCCAAAAGACTCCAAATAACCAAAGCAATTTTGAGAAAGAAAATTGGAGCTGGGTGAATCAGGCTTCCAGACTTCAGACTATACTACAAAGCTGCAGTAATCAAGACAGTGTGGTACTGGCACAGAAACAGAAATATAGATCAATATAACAAGATAGAAAGCCCAGAGATAAACCCACACACATATGGTCACCTTATTTTTGATAAGGGAGGCAAGAATATACAGTGGAGAAAGGAGAACCTCTTCAATAATTGGTGCTGGGGAAACTGGACAGCTACATGTAAAAGAATGAAATTAGAACACTTCCTAACACCATACACAAAATAAACTCAAAATGGATTAAAGACCTAAATGTAAAGCCAGACACTATAAAACTCTTAGAGGAAAACATAAGCAGAACACTCTATGACATAAATCACAGTAAGATCCTTTTGGATCCACCTCCTAGAGCAATGGAAATAAAAACAAAATAAACAAATGGGACCTAATGAAACTTAAAAGGTTTTCCACAGCAAAGTAAAACATAAACAAGACAAGATCACAACCCTCAGAATGGGAGAAAATATTTGCTAATGAAGCAACTGACAAAGGATTAATCTCCAAAATTTAGAAGCTGCTCATGCAGCTCAATATCAGTAAAACAAAAACCCAATCCAAAAATGGGTGGAAAGTCTAAATAAACATTTCTCCAAAGAAGATATACAGATTGCCAACAAACACGTGAAAGGATGCGCAATACCATTAATCATTAGAGAAATGCAAATCAAAACTACAATGATGTATCACCTCACACCAGTCAGAATGGCCATCATCAAAAATTCTACAAACAATAAATGCTGGAGAGGGTGTGGAGAAAACAGAACCCTCTTACACTGTTGCTGGGAATGCAAATTGATACAGCCATTATAGAGAACAGTATAGAGGTTCTTATAAAACTAAAAATAGAACTACTATATCACTCTGCAATCCCACTACTGGGCATACACCCTGAGAAAAACATAATTCAAAAAGAGGCATGCACTACAATGTTCATTGCAGCTCTGTTTACAATAGCCATGACATGCAAGCAACCTAAGTGTTCATTGACAGATGAATAGATAAAAAGATGTGGCATATATATACAGTGGAATATTACTCAGCCATAAAAAATGAAATTGAGTTATTCGTAGTGAGGTGGATGGACCTAGCATCTGTTATACAGTAAGTAAGTCAGAAAGAGAAAAACAAATACTGTATCTTAATACATATATATGGAATCTAAATTTAAAAAAAAATGGTTATGAGGAACCTAGGGACAGGACAGGAGTGAAGATGGAGACATAGAGAATGGGCTTGAGGACAAGGGAAGGGGAAAGGGTAAGATGGTATGATGTGAAAAAGTGGCCTGGACTAATATATACACTACCAAATTTAAGATAGAAAGCTAGTGGAAAGCAGCTGCATAGCACAGGGAGATCAACTTTGTGACCTAGAGGGGTGGGATATGGAGGATGGGTGGGAGATGCAAGAGGGAGGAGGTATGGGTATATATGTATATGTATAGCTGAATCATTTTGTTATATAGCAGAAAGTAACACACCATTGTAAAGCAATTATACTCCAATAAAGATGTTAAAAATGTTTTAATAAATTAAAAAATTTAAAAAAACATATGTGTTAAAGTTAAAATTGTAGCTAAAGGTAATATATGCATGAAAAATATTTCATTTTTGGCATACACCAGACTCTTGAATGGATAGGAAAAGGAAAATATAAAGAAATCTTATCCTAAATGGTTTACATTTTTTAAAACTAAATTTAATATAAACATTTAAAAATTAGAATATAAGCCTTAAACCAGAAAATATATCATAAGAAAAAAAGAGGAGAAATAAAAAAAGAAAGAAAAGACACTTACTTATGGTCCAACTACTTAAATACAATTATTATTAACATACTGATGTCTCAATTATTTTATTTATAAAAGTTGTTTTTAGCAATGAAAAAATATTTACATCTTCTTAAGTATCTTTTAAAGGTTTAGTTTTCAGAAGCAACCCCATGGTACTTCTTTTTTTTTTCATAAACTTCAGTAGTAACAGCTTTTAATTTACAGATAATTTTATGTTCTCTATGTACATTTAAAAAAATAATGGCGATTTTACATTTATCTTAGTTTCTTGATCCTTATATAAAGAAAACACAAATATTAATTTGGTTATGTTTGCCATGTTTATGTACTATAGTTGAGAATATTTTTAGATATTCTAATAATTTATTCTTTCAAGAAGAAGAATTGAATTATCAGATTCAGTGGGTCACCAGAACTTAACTGAACTCCTTTCCACTCCCATTTAACCTATGCTATACTTAGGCTTCTCACTCTAAGTGTGTGTGTGTGTGTTGTGTGTGTGTGTGTGTGTGTGTGCATCTGTATGTGTAATGTATGTTTACCCTGTTGTACTAGTTTGTAGTGGGAGAAACCCAGCCATTATTTCCAGAATTTTCACCACCTTATCAGGAGAGCCAACTCCTTAATTTGGATCTGGATTTACTCTCTAAAATAATTTTTCTCCCAGATCTCAAAGTATCTGGGGATTTTCTGAGCACTAATATTAAAAACAGAAAATGATTGACACATTGTTGCAAGTAATGTACACATGTGCCATCTACTTTTCTATGATTGGCAAATTCAGAGATTCTAATTACTATTCATAAATGAAGAAAGTATAATGTTTAAATAGCACTGTTCTAATGATGAAAATTAGAATTTGAAGTGGTTGGCATTTGTTATATGATCTGTACCTTTCAAGTTCTTTTACATTTTTATTGATCCTCTTATTTTGATATGAATATTTATAGCACTCTTCTGTTTCAACTATTGTTTTAGGAAGTGTTAATTCCCTCTTTGGATACATTTACTCAGTTTTTAATTTTAGGCTTGTTAGCTAGACTATCATCTTCCTTCCTCTCAAGATTCTAACTGAAAGGCAAAAATGGAATATAGAATAGAGGCTGAATACTAAAATTAGATCATATTTGCCCTGAGAGAACAAGATACAGGGAAGAAAGATATAATTCTAGAAATGAGTATTTAACCCAGTGATTCCTTTCAGTCACACTGGTGGCGGAGGTCATCATCAAGAGGACTTGACTGCCAGCTGATCTGAGAACTAGACCTGAGCAATTGGAAGCTCCTCATCTCTCCTTTGTACTTAGAAAGTGATGCTCCCTCCACTGTGCCCACAGTGAGAGGCATTTTCAAGGATGCAGACTTGAGGGAGCAATGTGCTGTTGAGATTTTCTGGATGGTATACTTGAATGAACCGAGTTAAGTCCTCTACATGAACTTTTAAGATTTGAAAAGTGGGTGTGGAAATCTACTTATCTTGCTGCTGTGCAAAACAAGCCTCATAAGTAAATTCCCTTCCTTATTAAAATTGTCACCTACCAGTCTAGAGTGTTCTGCCTCTTTCTTCAGTCCTCCATTCTCTCTGTGTATGAGTGCTGGTTTCAGCTTACACCCAGGAATCTCACAAAATTTCAAACCGACAATTGGTGAGCCAGCCAAGAGACCAAAGAAATGGGTTTTGGAAAAGCGGCATCCCTTAAGAAAATCTCACACTAGCCAGTGACCTGTATGTGGGGAGTTGTGACCCATTTTAGATGTTTATGGACCGCCCCATGGGTACAGAGACACACCCAAAACACAGACTGCTTTCATTTATCTGTTTGCAGAACTGCTCATAGTGTACCACTGCAAAGAAGGGAAACAAATGGCTGCTGTAGTGAGCTGGCCTCTACTGAGCAGTTCAGATGGCCACTGATGCCCAACTAGAGGCTGAAGTGTGACTTAGAAAGTTGGAAGAAGTGCTGAGGTTAAAGAAGGATTTGTCCACTACTCTGCTAGCTTCAAGCTTAGCTGAGAAGGTATGAGAGTAGGATAGTAACTTATTAGTGTGCCATTTTGCAAAGCTAGGAAGGATTAAGGTCTGAGTGCTTATGGCAAAGCCTGATTAGGATTCCATAAGGTAGAATATTTGGGAAACTGAGGAGAGAGAATGGGAGGTTGTTGTGATAATTGACAAGGAAACAGATGGAGTGGCTCGTGTTGTCCGGTCCCTAACATAAATAAAATCCTAAGTAGTAATTACCTTAGACTTCCAATAATAGAGAAATATACCCCAAAACTCCTAGGAGAAACCTTGCGTTTTTTCTCTTCCCTTAAAGTTGTAAATCTTATCATGCCTTTGAAATGTAAATACTGCCCACTGAGACTGAAAGAAAAAAAAAAGAGGGGGAGGGAGAGGCTTTTTAAAATATAGACTACCATGAATATCCCTTACACAAAATCTAGTCCACAGACTCCATAACGTTACTGATCAAGGGCTAAAGTTTGGGAGTGAAAGCTATAGGGTCTCGCTTTGTGTTTTCATGTTTATGTATGTCATTAGATGTATGTTATCTGTATGTAATGTTTTTCTACCTCCAGAAGTTATTGCCAAAATTAATTTGGAAAGAGCTCTATTTAATTGGCTTAAAGACAAGTAAGCCCTTAATATCAGTAGTGTACTTACATAAAACGAAAAATATTTAGTTATTTAGTTATTTTTATTTACAATAATTGTTTTTCTCTAACGCTTTTGCAAAAGTCTTCCTGCAAAAGTGCTTTTTCTTCAAGAAGATTCATGGAAAAAACTCTGACAAGTACCCATTTCCAATAACTAAGATCAATTTGCCTTCACATTGGTGGGGCAATAATGGAACTTTTAAAGGCTTCCCCAGGGCTACCTACACAACCCCACAAAATATTATGGTACAGTAGCCTGAGACCTGTGCCTGTTCTCTTTTTCTCATCAGTAAAATGGATCTGTTACATTGGTGATATAATGTTAACATGTGAAGATTTGCCTCTGCTGCAGGACATTCTGAAGTTTTTGCTGGAATATCTGCAAGGAAAAAGATGGGCAGTGGAAATTAACAGGAAATTCAAGACCTGAATTATCCCAGAAGCTGTGGTTGATAAGGTATAAGGCTATCCAACACTTAAGAATGTGAACAAGATGCACACTAGGGATTTGGGGGTTTTGGAGTACTTTTATTTTCCATCTGGCATAGGGCTTCCATCCCTTATTCTGCTTGGTAAACTAAGTACATGTGTGGGACTGGGGATCAAGCAGCCATCCACCTTTGAGAAGGCAAAGATACCAGTGAGTCAGATCAAAGCTCTGGGCATCACCCAAGCAAGAATACCATTTGAGTTATATGTGTCTGTGAGTACAGGAGGTATGAGTTCCGGACTCTGGCAGAAACATCTGAATGAGAGAATTTGTGGGATTTCAGTCTCAGGTCTGGAAGGCAGTAGAAATCCAATATATCTCCATAGAGCAATAGCCCTTAATGGTGTACATAGCAGTCCTCCAGGTAGAGCCTCTCATAAAGGAACAGCATGTCGTGGTAAAACCTTTCCTTCCTATCAAAGTGTGAGTTGAGAATATGTTCCATCAACCCATCTCTGCCATGGCTCAAATCCCCGCTTTGACTAAGTGGCAGCCTATTTGCAGCAGAGGAGCATCCTGTCTGCCAGGCCACTGCCTATAGAAATGCAGGTGCTACTAGGATATAAGTATGTAGATCCTCCAAATGGCTCAGCTCCTATTCCTGTGGTAGCCCCCATGGCCTTTATGGAAGGAGTGGGAGAAACTCCTACTGATGCCTCGTATACAGATGTCTAGAAACAGAGTCAAACTGTAGCCTTCAGTGGACTGAACTCAGAGCAGTTTGGCTGGTGATCACTCATGAGCCCTGGCCATTAATCCTTTGGACTGACAGTTGTGCTGTTCTAAAACTTATGGCCTGGAAAATGGGAAACTAAGGGAGGGATGATCATGAATAAACCCTTGTGGGGTCAGGATACGTGTGGAAAGGCATTTGGGCCCACCTGCAAGAGCCTGAGGCAGACCTACATGTTTGCCACATCCTGGCTCATAAAGCACTTATGCCCCTGGGTACCCAAGGATACAAGTGAACACCCTGAGTGATCCAACTCCCAGCCTAGGGGATTTAATAAATCAGTGGTCCAAATCATGGGGCTTTTGGTGAAAAAAATTTGTTATTTATTTGGGAATCATTGCCTTAATCTGTGCTTTCTCTTGCATGTGCCTATATTGTTTCTGTGGCATCTCCCTCCAATGCAGGTAGACAGTGTCCAAATGAGGCACGTCCATGCTAGTGAAACCCCTTACTGACCATTCAGGGCACATTGCAGAAGACAGGGGCCTGTAAGATTCTGAGAGGAAGTCAGTAGGGCTGGAGTGTTGGAGGAGGTCATGGAGAGTTTGTGACTGGTGATTGATCTGTGAGCTGGAACCAGGCAACTGGATACAATTTACCCTCTGCCCTATCATTGGAATATACATTCCACCCACTGTTCCCAAGCTGGAGCTGTTTTGATGAAGCCGTCTTGAGAGGGTAGTGTGTTGTTTAGTCATGTATACAGCTGGACTGTATACTTGACGATAACTTTAAGGGCTCTACATAAACTTTAAGATTCTGGCGAGCAGGTGTGGAGATCTACTTGTCTTGCAGCCTTTCCAAGACACACCTCCTTATGTAAGTTCCCTTGCTTATTAAACTTGCCACCTACCAATCTGGAGTGGTTTGCCTCTTTTTTGGTCTCTCCTGCTTTCCCCTACAGGTGCTGGTTTCAGATTACACCTGGGAAGATCCTGAAGTTGCTGACCAATACACCCCATATCCAAAAAAGTCAAGACACACTGAAAATCTTATGACAAGTCCTCTTTATTTATTTTAGTTTATACTTAAACAGAGAATAAGTAAAAGAACAAGTATTCCACATTCTCTACTTGTTCATATCATATAGATCAATTAATATCCACTTTCCCTCCAAATAAGCAAAAATTCTATGAATCTTCTAATTTTCCTGGAGTAGAAAATTATACTCAGTCAGATCATTTACTTCTACCCCAGTCATTTGGCTTGTGTCAATCACATTTAGGATAAGACAAGAAAACATTTTGTGTGAGACTTAAAATTTACTCATTTACATTCCTCTTTTCTCTTACATTGGTCAATATTCACTGCAATTATAAAGCACAGAACTGGGCACTGAATATATAGTTTGTATTGAAGTGTCAAAATACGTGTACACATGTACACATACTAGAATTGTTATTTATCTTTTATTACATTTGAAATCTGTTGTTCCAAATTACAACTATGTTACCTCTGGGAAAGAACTAACATCTTCTGTAAGGGAGAGAAACAAGCCCACTCCTATTAATTATAATAACTTACAGATGATCCCATAAAATGTTTTGTAAAATATTAGCTCTGTATTTCAGAAATCACTTGCATATATTGATATATTGCTAAGCAGCATATGTAATCTGAGTAAATGTATGCTTCTGAAAACTAGCAGTTTTCTATATGTTGGGAATCTGATCTGCAGCTTAAATCTATCAAACTATACTTGGAAGGGGGAGTTTGTTCAGTTTAATCCTAAAACATCTGCTTAATAGTATAAGTCACCAATACCAGATTAATAATTAATGACTGAGCAATTTAATTGCAAGTTTCTATATAACCACAGAAAACACCTGCTGAAATGGGGTGTGACTTAGTAAAATGAGAACTAAAAGGCTACCGATTGACAGTGAGAGAAAAAAATAATATTTGATAGAAAATGAAGTAAAGTGTCAGACTCCATTTGGCTGTCTATTAAAATTAGCTCTGAGTTATATAGGCATGAGTGGGAGGTAATGTGTCAGAATAAATCATTTTCACTATCTTTATTAGGATCTGGCAGGTGTTCTGAATCTGTCCTTTAATTTCCTTTCTTGAATATATTTATGCCAAGATAATATTGCATTACAATGTTTTTCACAACCGATTAGTAAAACTGTCTTCAAAAGATTGGTCTTAAGAAATATAAAATAATGAGGTGGTATTTTCCAGGAGGAAAATCCAAGCAAATGAAAAGTTATGACTGATGCTTTCAACAAACACTGTTTTTAAAAAACTACTTTTGGACTTGAGTTGTTTAAATTGAAATTCCATAAATATCAACTCAGATACTAACAAAAGTATATTCAAAGTTCTGATAACACTGTCAGAAAACGATTGTTCCCTTTTCTCCATAGTTTCACAGAGAATTTTAAAAGTTAATACTTCCTGATGCTTTTTAGATTATGTTACAGGAAAAAAAAAAAAAGAACTTTGTGAGCACTGGTACTACCTATGGAAGAATGCTAACTGCCATCCTGATTGCAACATAGAGTGTCCCTGACAATGTTTATACTGTTCCATCTGTACACTTTTCTTGCTACAAACGTTACCACCCTCCAGCCCGTGAGAGGCAGCTGGTCTGTGAGACTTTGGGCAAAAACACTTAGCTAGCCATACTGTACCAAGAATGTAAATGTTTGTAGTACCACCAGGACTGAAGCAAGGGTTACATTCTGGAAACACTTGTCAGAAAAGCAAATATAGATATTAAAATTTAAAAAAGCAAGGGTTATACTATCCTCTTTAGAATATAGCAATGGTAGAAAAGTCCATAAATATAGAGAACACAGAGGAAAACTTATGAGAAACCAGGTGTCAGTCCTCACTTGCCATTTTCATTCTCTGATCTTGAGCTATCCACTTAATTGTTTTGTAAAATACATTTTAAAAACATCTACCATATGAATTTTCAGTGAATTTGTGAGAAAATGCTTTTGTAAATTGTAAGTTTGAGACAAACCTACTTGTTGCTGACTATGGTTATAATTAAACAATTTAAGGCTTGGTCTATTGACCCCACTTTCCCAACTTGAGATGCTCTAAAATATAGTGTAGTCTAAATTATGAAGGATTTTGTAACAGAAGATAAATGCTGAAATGCATTCATTCCAGCACAAAAACCTTTAATTGTCTAATGAAGTGGATCATAAATTCCTTTACTTATTATTTGAGGCCATTTACTATTTATTATAGAAATGTGCTTAGTATATAGATTCCACTATTTGTCATTTGCTTGCTACTTTCAAGGCATATTAAGTTTTTGTTTTCTGAATATGAATTACAGCCTTCATGTGTTTTCTTCACAACTTCCACCTTCAACTAAAATTCCTTTCACAAGTATCTCTTCTAGCTACAATCATATATATCGTTCTCTCAACTTTTTCACAAAATTTTCCATAGTACTCTAATTATAACTAATCTTTTTCCCACTGAATTATTTTATATATTTATTAGTGCACTTCAGAGCAGATAAAATTAGTTGTATACAGGCTAAAACCCATATGTTACATAACTAGTATATGAAAGTTACATGCCAGGTACTTGTAAAAAAATAAATGAATAAATATATGATGATTGTTTAGAAAGTCAGATATTTAAATGGGTAAATAAAATGTTATGGTTCATAGATTATTAAACAGTTCATATCAATAGAGAGATGGATTCTCACAATCTATTTTTGGAATAACTCACTGTTTTCCAAAGTGTGACCTTAGGAATACTTCATCAAAATCACAAGCAACATTTGATGACATTGGAATCTGGGTCCCAATCTTATATCTCATATATGCCAGGGCCTCTTTGTTTCCCAGCAATTTTTGGTCAATGAATATTGGAGAACCACTGTTATATGGCAGACATGATCTTTTTTACAAGGTAACATATAAAGTAAACAATGAGAAAATCAGATGTTTTGACCCTAGATTTGAGTTTGATTTCACCATGACAGGCTGATGTATTAATGAATTTTTTGTTCACATTTTGTCTCCCTAACTGGATGAATTATGATTCCTTTCAGGAAAAGTTAAACAGTTTCTTCAGGGGGCTGAAATCAAGATAGTAAAGTAGGAGTATGCTAAGCTCACCTACTCCCACAAACACATCAAAAATACATCAAGAAACAAAAGTTTTAAATGACACATTAAACAAGATAGACTGATATTTATAGGACATTCCATCCAAAAACAACAGAATACACTTTCTTCCCAAATGCTCATGGAACATTGCCCAGCATAGATCATATCTGGATCAGAATCAAGCCTTGGTAAATTTAAGAAAATTGAAATCGTATCAAGTATCTTTTCCGATGACAACACTATGTGACTAGATATAAAAATTACAGGAAAAAATCAGTTAAAAATACAAACACATGGAGGCTGAACAATACACTACTAAATAACCAAGAGATCATTGAAGAAATCAAAGAAGACATCAAAAAATACCTAGAAACAAATGACAATGAAAACACAATGATGCAAAACCTATGGGATGCAACAAAAGCAGTTCTAAGAAGGAAGTTTATAGCAATACAATCTTACCTCAAGAAAAAAGAAAAATCTCAAAGAAACAACCTAATCTTACACCTAAAGCAACTAGAGAAAGAAGAAGAACAACAACAACAAAAAACCCCAAAGATAACAGAAGGAAAGAAATCATAAATATCAGGTCAGAAATAAATGAAAGAGAAATGAAGGAAATAATAGCAAAGATCAAAAAGACTAAAAGGTGGTTCTTTGAGAAAATAAACAAAATTAATAAACCATTAACTAGATGCATTCAGAAAAAAAGGGAGAAGACTCAAATCAACAGAAATAGAAATGAAAAAGGAGAAGTAACAACTGACACTGCAGAAATACAAAGGTTCATGAGAGATTTCTACACGCAACGATTTGAGAATGAAATGGACAACTTGAAAGAAATGGACAAATTGTTAGAAAAGCACTACCTTCTGAGACTGAACCAGGAAGAAATAGAAAATATAAATAGACCAATCACAAGCACTGAAATTGAAACTCTGATTAAAAATGTTCCAAAAAACAAAAGCCCACGACCAGAAGGCTTCATAGGCTAATTCTATCAAACATTTAGAGAAGACCTAACACTTATCCTTCTCAAACACTTCCAAAATATAGCAGAGGGAGGAACACTCCCAAACTCATTCTATGAGACCACTATCACCCTGAATACCAAAACCAGACAAAGAGGTCACAAAAAAAGAAAACTACAGGCCAATATCACTGATGAACATAGATGTAAAAATCTGCAACAGAATACCAGCAAAAAGAATCCAACAGCACATTAAAATAATCATACACTATGATCAAGTCGGGTTATCCCAGGAATGCAAGGATCCTTTGATATATGCAAATCAATCAATGTGATACATTATATTAACAAACTGAAGGATAAAAACCATATGATCCTCTCAATAGATGCAAAAAAAGCTTCAACAAAATCTCTCCAGAAAGTAGGCATACAGGGAACTTACTTCAACACAGTAAAGGCCATATATGACAAACCGACAGCCAACATTGTTCTCAATGGTGAAAAACTGAAACCATTTCCACTAAGATCAGGAACAAGACAAGGCTGCCCACTCTCACCACTACTATTCAACATAGTTTTAGAAGTTTTAGCCACAACAATCAGTGAACAAAAAGAAATAGAAAGAATCCAAATCAGAAAAGAAGTAAAACTGTCATTGTTTGCAGATGACATTATACTATACATAGAGAATCCTAAAGATGCTACCAGAAAACTACTAGAGCTAATCAATTAATGCACAGAAATCTCTTGCATTCTTATACACTAATGATGAAAAATCTTAAAGAGAAATTAAGGAAACATTCCCATTTACCTTTGCAACAAAAATAGTAAAATACCTAGGAATAAACCTACCCAAGGAGAACAAATTACCTGTATTCAGAAAACTATAAAACATTGATGAAAGAAATTAAAGATGATACAAATTGATGGAGAAAGAGACCATGTTCTTGGATTGAATGAATCAACAGTGTGAATATGACTATACTCTAAAGCAATCTACAGATTCAATGCAATCCCTATCAAACTACCAAGGGCATTTTTCACAGAACTAGAGCAAAAAATCTCACAATTTGTATGGAAACACAAAAGACCCCGAATAGCCAAAACAATACTGAGAAAGAAAAACGGAGCTGGAGGAATCAGGCTCCCTGGCTTCAGACTATACTGCAAAGCTACAGTAATCAAAACAGTATGGTATTGGCACAAAAACAGAAATATATATCAATGGAACAGGATAGAAAACCCAGAGATAAACCCACGCACATATGGTCACCTTATCTTTGACAAAGGAGACAAAAGTATACAATGGAGAAAAGACAGCCTCTTCAATAAATGGTGCTGGGAAAACTGGACAGCTACATGTAAAAGAATGAAAGTAGAACAGTCCCTAACACCATACACAAAACTAAACTCAAAATGGATTAAAGACCTAAATGTAAGCCCAGACACTAAAATTCTTAGAGGAAAACAGAGGCAGAACACACTATGACGTAAATCCCAGCAAGATCCTTTTGGACCCACCCCCTAGAGAAATGGAAATAAAAACAAAAATAAACAAATGGGGTCTAATGAACTTAAAAGCTTTTGCACACCAAAGGAAACCATAAACAAGACAAAAAGACAACCCTCAGAATGGGAGGAAATATTTGCAAATGAGAAACTGACAAAAGATTAATCTCCAAAATATACAAGCAGTTCATGCACCTCAATATCAAAAAAGCAAACAACCCAATCCAAAAATGGGCAGGGGACCTTAATAGACATTTTTCCAAAGAAGATATACAGATTGACAACAAACACATGAAAGGATGCTCAACATTACTAATCATTAGAGAAATGCAAATCAAAACTACAATGAGGTATCATCTCACACCGGTCAGAATGGCCATCATCAAAAAATCTGCAAACATTAAATCCTGGAGAGGGTGTGGAGAAAAGGGTACCTTCCTGCACTGTTGGTGGGAATGTAATTTGATACAGCCACTATGGAGAACAGTATGGAGGTTCCTTAAGAAACTAAATATAGAACTACCATATGACCCCACAATCTCACTACTGGGCATATATCCTGAGAAAACCATAATTCAGAAAGAGTCACGTACCACAATGTTTATTGCAGCTCTATTTACAAGAGCCAGGACATGGAAGCAACCTAATTGTCCATCGACAGATGAATGGATAAAGAAAATGTGGCACATATATACAGTGGAATATTACTCAGCTATAAAAATAAATGAAATTGAGTTTTTTGTAGTGAGGTGGATGGACATAGAGTCTGTTCTACAGAGTGAAGTAAGTCAGAAAGCAAAAAACAAATACTGTATGCTAACACATATATGTGGAATCTAAAAAACAGATGATTCTGAAGAACCTAGGGGCAGGGCAGTAATGAAGATGCAGAGGTAGAGAATGGACTTGAGGACATTGGGAATGGGAAAGTAAGCTGGTATGAAGAGAGAGAGTGGCACTGACATATATACACTATCAAATATAAAATAGATAGCTACTGGGAAGCAGCAGCACAGCACAGGGAGATCAACTTGGGTCTTTGTGACCACCTAGAGGGGTCGGAAAGGGAGAGTGAGAGGGAGATGCCAGAGGGAGGGGATATGGGGATATATGTATACATATAACTGATTCACTTTGTTATACAGCAGAAACTAGCACAACATTGTAAAGCAATTATACCCCAATAAAGATGTTAAAAAATACATCAAAATGTGGATCAACTCTCAATGCAAACAAATTGGAAGTTTGCAGAAAGCCTTTCCTATAACCAAGGCTGTAAAGAAAGATCCACACAGAGTTGGGTAGGAATGGAGAAGAAGCAATCAGGTTGGGACCCATGCCCCCAGCAGGGGGCCACAGAAGAGGGGAATATCATGGACTTGGGATCCTCCCTGGAGATTGGGAGATTCCTGTCTCCTATTAGGCACCACAGACCTTGGGTCTAACACCAGCGAGATGAGTTTCCTTAGCCTATTTGAAAAGCAGTGGGACTTACAGGAAGGCTGTAAGAAACCAAGATGCTGCTCATAAAGAGTGAACACACATGCTTGCTTATTCCTAGGAATAAGGCAGAAGAAGCAGGTTGAAAACTTCCTGGGGCTTTCATTGGTTTCCTGTGACCAACCCAGTGCACACCCCAGCCCACATTGGGAGACTGCTCTAGCCCTTCTTGGTCCAGCACAACTCTCCACCAGAGAGAAGGTTGAAGTTGCCCAAGAGAGTGCACATTTTGGATGAGCAAAGCAGGCTGGGACATGGCCCTGATTCTGACCATGGCATGGGTTGTCATTGCCAGTGTGTAACTGGAAGTGATGGGTTGGGAGTTACATGAGACTCTAGAGTGATGTGCAAGAACCATCACAAAACATGCCCTTGCCTGTGCTGTGTGCTCACTCTGCCTCCTCTTGTTCTGGAGTTGCTCCTCACTAGGGCAAAATGACATTGCTAGGACACACTTTGAGGAAGCAGAGCCAGCTAAGACCTGGCCCTGCCCTTGAGCAGGACTCAGGTGAGCATTGCTGGCAAGCGCACAGAGACAGTGCATTGGAAATGGCCTGGGGCTCTGGCTGTTAAGGAGGACGTGATGTTGCCAGATTATATAAGTGATCTAAAAGATAGAATAATGCAAATTAATCAATCAGAACAAAAAAGAAAATTAAATTTTAGAAAATGATGACAGTTTGAGGAAGCTCTGAGACAACATCAACTGTATTAACAATCAAATGATAGAGCTCCCAGAAGGAGAGAAGAGAAAGCAAAGGGTTAAAGAAAGATTTCATGAAGTTATAGCTGAAAACATCTCAAACTGAAGACAGAAACAGATTTCCAGGTATAAGAATCACAGAGAGTCCCAAACTGACCCAAAAAAAGACCCAAATCAATACATATCATAATTAAAAGGACAAAAGTTAAAATTAGAGAATTCTAAAGGCAGAAATAGAAAAACAGTCACAAGGGAACCCAAAAAAAAATTTCAGCTGATTTTTCTGCAGAAATTTGCAGGCCAAAAGGGAGTGGCAAGAGGTATTTAAAGTGCTAAAGGGAAAAAGCTACAACCTAGGATAATCTACCAAGCAAGGTTATTATTCAGAATTGAAGGAGAGAGAAAAAAACTTTTTAGACAGGCAAAGCTAAGATTTCATCAATACTGAACTGACCCTATAAAGTGTGTTAAAGTGTCTTCCCTAAGAGGAAAAGAAAATGCTATAACAAGAACTAAAGAATTTATACGATAACTGATTCACTTTGTTATAAAACAGAAACTAACACACCATTGTAAAGCAATTATACTCCAATAAAGATGTTAAAAAAAAAGAATTTATACAAAAGGAAAAATTCCACTAATAAAAACAAGATTAATATATAGTAAAAGCTGTGAGTCAACCACTTAAATAAGTGAATATGAAGATTAAAACTCAATATTGTAAAATAAACCATAATTAAAATAAACCACTAAGGGATAAACATGAAGATGTAAAATATGATATCAAAACCACAGAACATGGGAGAGGGGAGTATCTTTTAGAATATATTTCAACTTAATGACTATCAGCTTAAAACAAGTAGAAATAGATATAGTCAACATATATAAACCCCATGGTAACCACAAATCAAAAATATACAATAACATAAGAGAAAGGAACACAAGCACACCACTAAAGAAAATCATCAAACCACAAGGGAAGAAACTAAAAGAAGAAGAAAAGAACAGAGAAGAACTATAAAAACAACCAGAAAACAAGTAAAAATTTGGCATTAAGTACATACTTATCAATAATTCCCAAAATTTCATAGGACTAAGTGCTCCAATGAAAAGACACAGTGTGCTGATTGGATAGAAAAACAAAACCCATCTATTTGGTGCCTACATGAGACTCAATTCAGAGCTAAAGACACACACAGACTGAAAATGAGGGGATGGAAAATTATATTTCATACAAATTGAAACAAAAATAAGCTGGTAGCAATACACATATCAAAGTAGTTTTTGTTTTGTTTTGTTTTTTTGTGGTACGCAGGCCTCTCACTGTTGTGGCCTCTCCTGTTGTGGAACACAGGCTCCAGACGCACAGGCTCAGTGGCCATGGCTCACGGGCCTAGCTGCTCCATGACATGTGGGATCTTCCCAGACCGGGACACAAACCCGTGTCTCCTGCATCAGCAGGCAGATTCTCAACGACTGCGCCACCAGGGAAGCCCCAAAGTAGTCTTTAAAACAAAGTCAATAATAAAAAGACAAATATGGGCATTATATAATGATAAAGGGATCAATAAGAGAAGAGGATATAATATTTATTATCACATATACATCTAATATATAACTATGCAAAGCAAATATAAATAGATATAAAGAGAGAAACTGACAATAATAATAGGGGACTTCAACACCCCACATATGTCAATGAATAGATCATCCAGACAGAAATCAATAAGGCAGAAGTGGTATTAAATGACATAAAAGACCAGTTGGACTTAAAAGGTATCTACAAGATATTGCATCCAAAAATGGAAGAATACACATTCCTTTCAAGTGCATGTGGAAAATGCTCAAGGAGAAATCCCACACTAGGCCACAAAATCCCATGCTAGGCCTCCAATTTAAGAGGATAGAAATTATATCAATTGTCTTTTCTGAACACAATGGTAGGAAACTAGAAATATTGGAAAAACAAACATGCAAAGGGTAAACAACATGCTATCAAAAACCAAATGGGTCAACTAAAAATGAAAAAGAAATCAGAAAATTCCTTGAAAATAAAAACAAAACTTTCCAGAGTCAGTGGAATACAGCAAAAGCAGTTCTAAGAGAGAATTTTACAGTGGTATAGGACTACCTCAAGAAAGAAAGAAAAAAATTCAAATAAACAGCCTAACCTACCACCTAAAGGAATTACAAAAAAGAAGAGCAAACATATCCTAAAGCCAGCAGAAGGAAGAAGGTAATACTGATCTAAAAGGAAATCAATAAAATAGAGGCCAAAACATTTTTTTTAAATAAAAATGATCAAGAAACCAAGAGCGTATTTTTGAAAATATAAACAAAATTTGTGAGCCTTCAGTCAGGATCATTAAAATAGAAAGAGAAAGGACCCAAATAAACAAAATAAGAAATAAGAAAGGAGAAATTACAACAATAACACAGAGATACAAAGATTGTAAGAGAATACTATAAACAGTTATATGCCAACAAATTGGACTACCTAGAAGGAATGGATAAATTCCTGAAATATAAAAACTTCTAAGACTGAATCAGGAAGAAATATATAATCTGAATCACTGATTATTAGAACTGAAATTGAATCAGTAATCAAAAAACTCCCATTAAACAAAAGTCCAGAAATGGGCAGCTTCACAGTTGAATTCTACTGAACATGTAAAAAAGTAAAACTATGCTTTCCCCAAAACTGAAGAAGATGAAAGACTCCCAAATTAATTTTACAAGGCCTCCATTACCCTAATACCAAAACAAGTCAAAAACACCACAAAAAAAGAATTACAGTCCAATATCTCTGATAAAAATAGATGTAAAAATCTTCAATAAAATATTAACAAACCAAATTCAACAATATATAAAAAGGATCATACATGATGATCAAGGGAAATTTATTCCAGGGATGCAAGGATAGTTCAATATTCACAAATAAATCAGTGTGATACAGCATATTAAGAAAAGGAAGGAAAAAAAACACATGATCATCTCAGTAGACACAGAAATAGCAGTTGACAAAATTTAACATCCATTCATGATGAAAACTCTCATTAATGTTGGTATAGAGGAGACATATCTCAACAGGATAAACGTCATTTATGACAAACCCAGAGGTAACATCTTACTCTATGGTGAAAGCTGAAAGCTTTTTCTGTACAATCAGAAACAAGAAAAGAATGCCTATTCTCAACACTTCTATTTAACATAGTATTGTCAGGTCAGCCACAGCAATCAGACAAGAAAAAGAAATAAAGCCATTCAAAGTGGATGTATAACAGTAAAACTGTTATTACTTACAGAGGACATAATATATATAGAAAAGCTCTAAATTCTCCACCAAAAAATGATTAGAATTAATAAATGAATTCAGTAAAGTTGCAGAATACAAGATTAACATACTGAAGTCTATTCATTTTCTATACTAATAATGAATTATCAGAAGTAGAAAGAAAAATAAATCCCATTTAAAATCTTATCAAAAAGTTTAAAATACCTAGGAATAAACATAATCAAAGTGGTGAAAGACCTATACTATGAAAACTATAAAACACTGGTGAAGGAATTTGAAAATGATATAAAGAAATGGAAAGATATCACATATTTTTGCATTGGAAGAACTAATATTGTTAAAATGTCCACACTATACAAAGCAATCTATGAATTTATAGTGTAATCTCTGTCAAAATACCCATGACATTTTCACAGAAGTAGAAAAAAGTAATCCTAAAATTTGTATAAAACCACAAAAGACTCCAGATAGTCAAATAAACTTGAGAACAAAGAATAAAGCTGAAAGTATCAAGGTTCCTGACTTCAGATTATACTACAAAGTTACAGTAATCAAAACAGTATGTTACTGGCACAAAAATAGACACATAGATCAATGGATATAAATAGAGAGGCTAGATATAAGCCCATATATTTATTCTCAATTAATCTATGACAAATAATCTAATTATATACAATGGGGAAGACATAGTCTCTTCAATTAGTAGTGCTCAGAAAACTGGACAGCTACATGTAAAAGAGTGGAATTAGAACATTTTCTTAAACCATATACAAAAATAAACTCAAAATGATTAAAATATTAAGTGTAAACCAGGAAACCATAAAACTCCTAGAAGAAATATTAAGCAGAACAGTTTGATGTAAGTCATAGCAGTATTTAATTTAATTTATTTTAATTTAATGTATTTTATTATTTTTTGTATTTGCCTTCTCAGGCAAAGGAAACAAAAGCAAAAGTAAGTATCTACTGAATGAAGGAAAATCAATATATTATACATGCAAAATATAATATAATATAGTAAATCAAGTATAATATTTTAAGTATAAAGAAGTATAGTTGATTAGCAATATTATATTAGTTTTAGGTGTACAGCTTGGTGACTCAATATTTTTATACATTATACTTTAAGTTATTACAAAATAATGCTATATTTTCCTGTGCTGTGCAATGTATCCTCCTTGCTTATTTACTTTTTACATAGTTGTTTGTGTCTAATTCCAATACCCGTCTCTCAACCCTCCCACTTTCCCATTCCCTAATATATGTTAATTTGTTCTCTACATCTGTGAGTCTGTTCCTGTTGCTTTTTAATATATAATCTTTTGTTTTATTTTTAGATTCCACATATAAGTAATAATATAGAGTGTTTTTCTTTCTGTCTTACATATTCACTAAGCATAATACTCTCTTGTTTCATCAACATTGTTGCAAATGGTAGAATTTTATTCTTTTTCATGGCTAAGTAATATTCCATTGCATATATACACCATGTTTTCTTTATGTATCCATATGTTGATGGGCACTTACGTTGTTTGCATATCATGGCTAATGTAAATAATACTGTTGTGAACATTGGGGTCCATGTATCTTTCAAATTAATGTTTTCCTTTTCATTGATTATATACTCAGTAGTGGAATTGCTGGATCATGTGGTAGTTCTATTTTTTAGTTTTCTAAGGGAACCTCCATACTGTTTCCCATAGTGGCTGCACCAATTTATATTCCCACCAACATTGTATTAAGGTACCCTTTTCTTCACAACCTTGCCAACATCTGGCATTCATAGACTTTTTGATGATAAGCATTTTGACAGGTGTAAGGGGATATCTCATTGTGGTTTTGATTTGCATTTCTCTGATGATTAGTGATGTTGAGTGTCTTTTCAAGTACTTGTTAGCCATATGTATGTCTTCTTTGGAAAAAATGTCCATACAGGTCTGCCAATTTTTTAATTGGGTTGTTTCTTTTTCTGATATTGAGTTGTATGAGTTGTTTATAAATTTTAGACATTAATCATTATCAGTTAGATCATAAGCAAATATTTTCTCCTATTCAGTAAGTTGTCTTTTCATTTTGTTGATGGTTCTCTTTACTGCTTAAAACTTTTAAGTTTAATTAGGCCCCTTTTGGTTATTTTTACCTTTTTCCCTTCATCTGAAGAGACAATTTATGTCAAGAGTGTTCTGCCTATGTTCTCTTCTAGGAGCTTTATGGTTTACAGTTTTACATTTAGGAGTTTAATCCATTTTAAGTTTATTTTTTGTATGTTGTAAGAATATGTTCTAATTTCATTCTTTTACATGTACCTGACCACTTTTCTCAGCACCACTAATTGAAGAGACTGTCTTTTTCCCATTGTTATTCTTGGCTACTTTGTCATAGATTAATTGAGCATGAGTGCATGGATTTATTTCTGGGATCTCTGTACTGTTCCATTGGTCTATGTGCCAGTATCATACTGTTTTGATTACTTTATCATTGTAGTATAAGTTCCCTTCTATGTGACTTTTGTTTATCTTTTGCAGATTTTAGCACTCTCTTTTTTCTTTAATATTTGTTGATTTAGTGATATGTCTTGGTGTGGGTCTTTTGGATTCATTTTATTTAAGACCCTATGTGCTTCCTATACCTGGATATCCATTTCCTTCTTCAGGCTTGGGATGGTCCAGCCTTAATTTCATTAAATACATTTTCTACTTCCTTCTCTCTCTCTTCTCATTCTTGGAACCCTAATGTGAATGATGGTATGCTTGATGTTATCCCCCAAATTCCTTTAACTGTTTTTATTTTTTAAAATCTGTTTCTCTTTTAGCCTTCTAATTGTGTTATTTCCATTATTCTATCTTCCAGATCACTTCTGTATCACCTAGACTGTTGTTCATTCCTTCTAGTGTGTTTTTCTTTGCAGCTATTGTATTCTTCAGTTCTGACATTTTTAAAAATATTTTCTAGTTTTTTTGTTACAATTTCCCCTGTGTTCATCTAGTCCATCCCTTAATTCGTTTAACATTCTTATTACTTGTGCTTTGATTCCTTTATCTAGTAAATTGTTTCTGTTTTACTAGTTGTATTTTCAGGGGTTTTCTCTTGATTTTTCAATTCAGACAAATACCTCTGTCTTCTCAATTTTCTTATTTTTCACTGTCTATGATATTAGGTGAACAGATACATATGGTGGTCTTGAAGGTGTGTCCTTATGTGGGAGCATTCCTATACGGTCTGCACATGCCCTGTGGCTTTGGTGGGAGAGCTGGATTTGATGTGATAAAAAGTCACATCTTTCCCCTGGGTGTGCTGGCATCTATCACCTTGGTAGGAGTAGATTGGAGAAGGAGAGGTTAGGATTATAGCTGGGTGCCTGGGGCTTCTCCTTTTCTTAGTTGTTGTCACCACGCTGTGAAGTGCAGTATCAGATCTCAACCTGCTAGAACAGAAGCCCTGGGTGTTGGGTCTAAGTTGGCTCGATTCCCTTCAAGTGTGTTTTCTTCCTTCACCCAGCACTGTCACTTTCAACCCCAGAGGGGAGCAGTGCTGGAGCAAGAGGAGCTGATGTGGGTATTTGGTGAAGGTCAGGTCATGGAGTGTGTCAGTCTGGCTGCCATCAGAGATCTAGACTTCCTCTGATGTTCTGATGCACTGTCTGTGCAATCACCAGTAATGGCTACCACCTTTATGCTCAGATGCTGCTTAGGGTTTGAGCCACCTCAGTGTCTCATGGCTGAGATTTTTCCTCAATTGTGGTAGTCCTTGCTCTAGTGTGGAGCTGCAAAATGAAGCAAAGGGTGCTGGAGTGTTCACTAGGTTCTGGTTAGTGTATGTGGTAGCAAGAAACAAGTCAACCAGCCATGTAGTTTCAAATTGTCCTTTCTACCCTGCTTCAGAGCAAGAAAACCTGCCTGTTAGTCCCACATACTTTCCAACCAGCCAAGGGTGTTCGTCTTCCCTTTGCTGAACCCTATGGCTGTGGTGCACAATATGGCTCGAATGGCTCACTCCCCAGGGAGGGTCTCTGCCTGTCTAATCTTCCTTTCCTCTGAGTCCCTCCCAGAGGTATAGGTCCTATTCTCATCACTTCTTTCCTTCCTATCTGATTCTGCATGTACATGTCTTATAATCTGAGTTATAGAGGAGTCTTTCACCTAGTTTTCCCTTAGTTTTCAATGAGAATTTTTCATTAAGCAGATGTATTTTTGATGTGTTTGTTTGGGAGAGGTGAGTTCCACATCCTCTTACTCCACCATCTTGATCTGAGTCTCTAAATCTGATATACTGTTATTTAAATAAATTAATTTAAAGTAAATAAAATAGTTCATTCATCTTCCCAAGTGACTTGTGTGTATTTCACTTAGTGGGTGAGAAAATGTCTAAATATGAGAGCACCCAGACCTAATTTCCAAAAGTAAAGGGGATACTGACAATCTGTGTGCATTTGTGTGTTTGTGTATATGTGTGTGCATTATATTGTACATGTATAATATTTGTTTTCAATTGATGTTTTAATAAAGAAAAACCAAGTTATACTTATAAGTAAGCATTTATATTGTTGGTTATTTTTAAATTTTTTTTAAATAATTATTTTTTAATTTCTCACTGCTAGTGTATAGAAATAAATGTGGGCTTGGGAGATTGAATTTGAATCCTGCAATCTTACTAAACTTAATTATTAGTGCTAAACTTAATCATTTTTTGTAGATTCCTTGGGGCTTTCTACTTAGAAATTCATGTTTGCATATAAGGATAATTTCATTTCTTCCATTCCAATATAAATGCCTAAAGTTTCTTTTGTTCACTTATTACTGTGTCTAAGATCCCATCCCCATTATACAGATGAAAAAATTGAAGCAAAAGAAATTAGGTCTATTACTAAGAACTACACACAATAGAAAGTGAACCACTGAGAATTTGAACTTGGGTCTATCTGGCAGCAAAATCTTAACATTTAACCACATGAGAACCAATTACATTTTCTACACAATTCCCAAGTTGTAAAACTATAGGAATATAATTGGAAAAAATATCTTACTAATGAAGCTTTCATCTTACATACTTTGTAAACATTTAAACAAAGTTTTGAGTGATTCAGCTTGAAAGATTAAAATAAAATCTTGAGATTTTGCCATTTAATCAACTTGGTATAAGATTGTAAGTGAAGTATAAACTTTAATCAAAATGATCATAATAAAGAAAAAACTAAAGATGTGATGATCTCCATAAATTAATGATAAATGTAAAAATGAGTGGATTTCACATGGCAGAAACATAAAAATATCTACAGAGAGCTGTTTAGAAGTGTTTTGTAACTGTTCCTATTTCTGTGTGTCTGATTATAATCCATGCAGATACATATGTAATTAGTTGGTTTGTCTACTACATCTACTCATTCATAATTACCGTGCTCTTCCCTCATCATGTTTTATTACCACACATTTAAATGTGTGTGGAAGTAAAAGGAAATCATTTGGTCATAAACAGCATAATGCAGAAGTCTGAATGAAGGCAGATTCAGTGATAGAAAGTTACATTGTGTGAACAGCCTAGAAATTTCACATATGTATAACACATTCACCCTAACATCTGTGCTGAATATTTCCTAAATAGAAAAGTTACTTTGAGAAATGATTAATTGAATATTTCATTATATTTAAACTTTTTACATTCCATTAATAGAAGTTAAAACAAAGTTACCACCTTGCTCGTTTCATCATTTCCAGTTTGATTTATAAAGCATTTTATTTTGGTTATCTAAAATTATATTATTATCATAATATAAAAGTACATATTTAATAATAATTTTGTAATAATAATGACATAGTTAAAATTATAAATAATTTCTATATTCAATTAATAAAGGAATCCTCATACATAAGCAGTTATAACAAGTTTTATGATATATGTGGATGTGGGATCTGAATTATGTGTTTCACGTCAACAAAGAAAGTATTTTGTGTGAATCAGTTTCTTGCGAGTGAACTCTATGAAAAATAATCTTCAGATGCTACATTTTTACAACAAAATGCTATCTTGTCAAAGTCTTAAATCTGTTTTTAAAAGTCCAAAAAGTCCTCAAAGTGACCTAGCTTTCATTGTACTTATTTTCAACCACCAGAGCACTGAGTATTTTTTAGGAAGAAGCTCTTTTCTGCTTGATGGTTTACCTCATGTAGATATCTGGTTGAGAGCCTGGAGAAAAATCATATTACATTGAACTAATTCTTTTAGTATCACTGGCAAGTGTATGGTAAATCTCTAATTGGTAGGCTGTTTATATTTGTTCTTACTTTGACAAGATGACTTTACAGCAGTTTCCATGGATTTTAATTCCCAATCTTATTCTTGTTCCAAGATGTTTATGAAAAAATAAAATCTAAAATGAATTCCAGTACATGATAAAGAGGCAGTTGCTTGCATTTTCATTATATTATATTGTGTGGATTATATACAACTACATATGCTGAGACATAGAAAATGTAGGTTTTAAAAGTATCTATAGAAAAGCTAGGCTTATACTGAAAATAAGTCGGGACTTGTATGCTTAGGTTTTCAACACTATTTTCTCTAATATTTACTTATTCATTAACAATAATTTTGTATAGAGTGAGACAAGTTGCTGACAACTAAAAAGAAAAATAATCAATAAAAAAGAAAAAAATGTAGAAGAAAAAAAATTTTGAAGCACCATTAAATTTTTTTCTGCTTTCCGAATATGATCATTCCTCAGATAATTATTTCACCTCTCAAGAAATATATGCCATTTGGGACTTGTCAATATTTCCAACGTGAGTAACCAACATGATCCCTTGATTCTGTCATTGTCCTTGAAATTCTCCACTGGTGTCTTATTACAATGAGAATAAAAATCCCAACTTTTTGTGTTGGCTTAACTGACTTATCTTTTCCTTCATATCCAGCCTCATTGCATACCTCTTTGTCCTCCCCCTCATTCACAATGCTGCTGTTTATTGGGTTGCTTCAAAACACCAAGTTCTTTCCTCCCTTATTGGTGGCAATAACTCTTCTTTCTGCCCATTCCAACTGATCCTTATTTACATAGTTCCTTCTTGTAATTAGGATCTCAACTTATATGTCACTTATTCAGAGAGCCTTCACCCACCATTGATAGTGAGCATTGTGTTTGCTGTAACAATAGGAATTCCTTCTTCTCCTTTAATTTAAATATAATTTCTAATACTCATCCACACGTTATGAGTATTTGACTTCACTCTAAGTTAAAGTCATGATTTTTCTCTAAGCTTATCATAATTATACAAAATTCTCACCACAGTCATTCTTTTTTTTTTTTTTAACATCTTTATTGGAGTATAATTGCTTTACAATGGTATGTTAGCTTCAGCTTCACAACAAAATGAATCAGTTATATACATACATATATTCCCATATCTCTTCCCACTTGCGTCTCCCTCCCTCCCACCCTCCCTATCCCACCCCTCCAGGCGGTCACAAAGCACCGAGCTGATCTCCCTGTGCTATGCGGCTGCTTCCCACTAGCTATTTACCTTAAGTTTGGTAGTGTATATATGTCCATGCCTCTTTATCGCTTTGTCACCGTTTACCCTTCCCCCTCCCCATAACCTCAAGTCCATTTTCTAGTAAGTCTGTGTCTTTATTCCTGTTTCACCCCTAGGTTTTTCATGACATTTTTTTTTTAAATTCCATATATATGTGTTAGCATACGGTATTTGTCTCTCTCTTTCTGACTTACTTCACTCTGTATGACAGACTCTAGGTCTATCCACCTCATTACAAATAGCTCAATTTCGTCTCTTTTTATGGCTGAGTAATATTCCATTGTATATATGTGCCACATCTTCTTTATCCATTCATCCGATGATGGACACTTAGGTTGTTTCCATCTCCGGGCTATTGTAAATAGAGCTGCAATGAACATTTTGGTACATGACTCTTTTTGAATTATGGTTTTCTCAGGGTATATACCCAGTAGTGGGATTGCTGGGTCATATGGTAGTTCTATTTATATATATGGATACTAACCTAGGTATTTCTATCTCTTCTATTTAATAATTTCTTAAAATTATGAGAAGACTTTAATTTTCTTTTTCTTTCACTGGATCTTGACTTTGACAAAGTCAAGGAACCATGTAGCCTGAGATGTGCTTGACAGACCCACAACAATAGAAAATCTACTATAAGATGAAGATGATACTACGGGGCTTCCATGATGGTGCAGTGGTTGAGAATCCACATGCCAATGCAGGGGACACAGGTTCGAGCCCTGGTCAAGGAAGATCCCACATGCTGAGAAGCAACTAAGCCCACATGCCACAACTAATGAAGCCAGAGTGCCTAGAGCCTGTGTTCCACAACAAGAGAAGCCACTGCAATGAGAAGCCCTTGCACTGCAATGAAGAGTAACCCGCGCTCACCGCAACTAGAGAGAGAGACTGCATGCAGCAAAGAAGACCCAACACAGCCATAAATAAATAAATAAATACATACATACATAAATAAATTTTTTAAAAAGATGAAAATGATAATAAATCTGGTAACTTTGTGGTTATCAATAAGCTATTGAATCTAAGTAGCCCTGAAGTCCACCCTGCCTCTGCACCCTGAAGAATATGAACATTAAAAAATAGGGATTATTTCAATTGTTAACATTAAATACAAAATGGAGACTGGACTTGTAAATTCCCTCAGTAGGTGAAATCATTAAGCCAGGTAAGTAAAACTAAATCTAGCTTATGTTATGAACATAAGTGAAACTTAACTGAGGTTATTTCTTGTAAATACCTCTGATAATCATAAAAGAAACTTAAGACATCATCCAAAAAATAGTATAAGATAAGCATTTTTAATCTATCTCTGGTCATCTGGGAACCCCCATTGTAATAACCAATCATTTGTTAAGAGTTAAACAGCTTCAGCATTTTCACTTCATAAGCCATCCTGTAACATCATGCCCCTGAAATTCATATTAGTTTTGAATTTGAAAGTTCTCAGTTTACTAAATATTCTTATATGCACAATAAACTCTAACTAAATACTATTTTATTGACCTAGCAGTTTTAATTTTTATATTTCTGGATTTTTGACAGTCTTATTCATGTTTATATTTCTAATAACTATCATAGTGTTTTGCACATAGTAGGCAAAAAATAATTTTTGTTGAATAAATGAATAATAAAAAATGGTTGGAATCAATAAACTAAATCTCAGAGTCAATTTGGTTAACAGATTCTTTAGGCTGTGTCCTCTCATTCTTGACAGAAACCTAGAGATCCATTGAAATCACAGATCACATTGAGCCTCAGAGTTCCAAAAATTACACTGTAATTTTAAAAGTCTAACCCTAATACATATTAAATTAGCACTGTTCCTTCTAATTTATCTGTTTAATTTACGGTCAATTCTATTAAACAGGGTTTTACCTAATGCCTGAAACTTAGCCTTAACTCTGACAGCTATGTTTCTAGTCCTAATCCCTTTCCTGAGTTAACCTAACCATTAACTATTCCCCAAAAATGCACCATAATCATCTCAAACTCAGCATGTAGGCTTAAATGAAGACATTGCACTTTTCTATTCTTGTTCCTAATTTTTATTCATTGGAATTTGAGGTGTGAATGCTTGAGCCAAAATAGCTATCTCAGACTATAAGGTGAAGAGAGAGAAAAACAAGATGGAAAGAAGTTTTAAATCTCACACTGTTGAGTGCCATTCAGTTTTTGACTGTTTATTTCTATCTCTTCTATTTAAGAGAGATTAAACATCTATTTTGTTTATGGTACTATTATTTTAGGCTGTGTCATTTGTAAGTAAACTTAATTGTAACTGATATATTGTATGTATGTGCATATACACACAAACACACACGTTTCATTAGTGCAAAATCTATGGCTGGTATATTTCTTTGTATTCCTTAAAGTACATAGCAGAATATTTTGTAGATTAGAGATATCTGGCTTCTGCATAATGGTTTGAGATCAAAATAGTATTGGAAAAAAAGCAGGGATTTTAGAACTAAACAACTTCCACCTCTTACTGAGTGTGTTATTGAAAAATTCACTTTACTCTAAATCTATATAAAGCTCACTGAGGATATTAATGTCTAAATTAAAGGAATGTTATAGCATTAAATGAGATAGTACTGCACAATTTTTAAGAATAGAGGGAAATCAGACAGCCTTATTTGAATTATGTACATCTACTTGCCCATTTTATAATGTTGTTTCTTTAAGCTTTCAGAGTGTTAATGCCTTCATTAACAAATGTATAAAATGAACTTCATAGATTTGTGAGAAATAAATGAGATAGTGTGTATAAAGAGTTTAGAATAGTTCTTGACATATATTGATACATCAATATTCAATATATTCTATAATTTTATCTATTTTTGCAAAGTTGTTTTGGAGATTTGATTCATGACTATAATGTTTCTAGAACATAGCTTGGTTTATAGTAAGTTTTCAATTAATGGATACTATTTTAATTCCCATTTTTGTGATTATATATAATCAGCATTAACTGATTAAGCTCTAAAATATTATTTACTTAAAAGAGCTTTATAAATTAACTTAAAAAAAATCTTAGAACACTTAGATTTACCAAAAATTTGCAAAGATAGTACAGAATTCCCAATTATGCTGTAATGAATTCCCTTTATTATTAACATCTCTCATTAGTAGACTGCATTTATCACAATTAATAAACCAAAATTAGTAGCTTATTAATAACTAAAGTCTATATTTTATTTAGATTTCCTTCATTTTTACCTAATATCCTTTTTCTATTCCAAGATCCCCTTCAAGATACCATATTACATACATTTATCATCTCTCCTCAGGCTCCTCTTAGCTGTAACATTTTCTCAGTATAACCTTGCTTTTGTTGGCTTTAATAGTTTTGAAGAGTACTGGTCAGGTATTTTGTAAAATGTGCCTCAGTTGGGATTTGTCTGATATTTTTCTCACGCTTATACTGGGGTTATATATTTGGTGGAAGAAGATGACAAAGATAAAGTGTCCTATCAAGAGTACATACCCTAGTATGACTTATAATTGTAGATGTGGAACTTGATAATTTGGTTGAGTTAGTATTTGTCAGGTTTCTCCATTGTAAAGTTATTTTTTTTCCCTTCCCATACTGTAGTATTTGGAATGAAATTATTACTTGTAACCGACTGGGGTGTCATTTTTTCTAGGCCTGCTCAGCTAGCAGAGCAAGGTCATGTAATACGATATATATTAGCATGTGTACACATACATACCCATAAATATGTCATATGTAATCACATGTATCTATCTTAAGCTAAACATGAGTACATACTGATGTCCTTAACTGTAATCCATTGCCACATGGATCATTCTAGTTTTCTCCCCTTGCTGATCTGTAAACTCCTACTTCATCTGGTTCCCACTATCCATTTACTTAATTGTTCAATTTCAGTATGCATGAATGTCGGTGTCAGAATTATTAATCCATAATCCCCTGGGAAAGAAAACTGCCAACTAGTTTACAAAATTATGTAGAGTTATTATTTAGGGTGTTACTATTTTTCCCCAGTCCCTTCAGTGAGTTTATTTCATACATATGTAAAACACTACATTCCATCCTAGGATCCTTTGAACTTTTTTTTTTTCCTTTTTACATACATTAAAGTTCATTCTGTGTTATAAGTTCACACATACATTGATTTTTGCACTTTATTTTCTCCTTCCCCTCTGTTTATACCTAACTCAATAAACTATTTCGTTGAATTTAACCAAGTTTTTCACCACATAGTGATAATACTGGACACAAGATTTTCACTCCTGTGATTAAAATACATTATTATTTTCCTTGGGAAGATCTTTAGTCCACTTAGTCTGCTTTGCTGCCTCCAGCAGTAACCCATTTTTCATATTTGAGACAAAGTAAAAATTCCCAAAGCACATTTTTCTATGTAGTGATAAACAAAATTAAACAAAATATTTCTTCAGTTGATAAACCTTGGGGTAGGAATGTTACAAAAACATGTAGAAAACAAACCCAGAATGTTTCTAATAAATAATCTATGTGTAGGTATAGCTCACCTTAAATAATAAGTATATTCTTATAAAGGTCTACTATGAATAATTTTGAAATGAAAACACAATCAAACTGTATTTGGGAAATGGTCACTTAAAGAAAACATTTCTACTGAATATCTTTATGGTCTGAAAAACTGTATTTTGCATCAATCCAAAGTTTCACATACTGGGTTTACTTAAACAAAGCATAATTATGTAGTTTAAAAAGTCATAGTTAAGCTAAAACACAAAATGTTTAATAAAATTAATTTGAAAATTATACTTAAAAAGGAGAAGCATTTTAAAAATCAGGCTTACAAAAATATATTTTTCAGGGATGTGTTTATAAGACTAATCAAGCATTATTGTCAACTTATTGATTTATTTCTGAGTATATTTGGAAAGTAGTTTTAACATAAGTGGATGAATTCCACAATAAAATAAAACCTGTCAGGTTTGTATATGTAAAATTAAAGGTCCATAATATATGTCAATGGCTATGAAAGTGAAATTATTACTTAAAATTTATTAAGTATGTATTGGGCAATTACTAATATGTTAAGCATACATTCTGATCCTAGTAAAAGTATAAAGCTCACCTCACCCCACCCCCACCCCCTCCTATCCTTCTCCACCTCCTCCACCACATTCCATCCCTGGAGAGCATTAGGTTTGATCAGGCAAGGAAAGTATAAGACCCAGCTGAAAGGTAGCTAAAATTTCTAAAGGAGAGCTAAAATAATTATGTATTTGAACTGTTCTCCTATTGGAGTTTTTGGTAGCACTCTGTACAGAGACTTTCCTCTTGACACTGGTGTGATGGGAACCAGAACAAGACTTTGTACTGCTTGAGAACTATGTATGGATAGTCTCCTCTTTCCCATTTCAACAGAAAAAAGACAACAGAAAGAATTTAGTTAAGGTAGTTGCGAGGAAGAAGCTATCTAAATACCGCCCCCACCCATTTTGTTCTTTTCTTCCTTTCTCTTTCACTCGTAGCAGTGAGATTAAAAAATCCAAGATCTATGAGATCTGCC